>NW_017307679.1:297146-384131 GCF_000935625.1 Nanorana parkeri | reverse complement strand
TATAATAAACTGCTTCTCACCAAGACCACCCAACTTTTAATTTATTTCACTGAAAAAGTCCCCAAAACATTGTCATGAGTACCTGCAGTATTTAGGCACTTTAACTAAAGTCAGTGACTCCATATAAATATAGATATATATAGTGTTTTTCATCAATCGGCAGCAGCACATAGCTTTCTCTTCAGTCTGTGATTTTTCCCTAACTACTCTATGTCTCCTCTAACAGACACTCAACAAAGGCTTCTGGGAATACTGACTTTTATAGAAAGGTGATAGATTGCTGACACAGAAGAAACCAGCATGGTCAGCTCTTCTAAGCCACCTCACCATATGTAAGAGGCCAGGTAGTGCATTGTTGGTAAGTGTACAGCGCTGCAGAATATGTTGGCGCAAAATATAAATAATTTTAATTGGATATAGACACAAACATCTGCACTTGTTCAACATTTGCAAGCTTGTTCTCTATAAATAGTAATAGTCCTACTTAGAGCATGTACTAAGTTAGGCGTATGGGTACCATTACTTTCCAAGGAAGTGCCATGCATAGGTACACAGGTAGTATGGGGACTGGTGCATGTGAAGAGGGAGAAAGTGAAAACCATGACTTTTAACCCTTTTGCTGCCATGGGCATAAGTTCTACATTGGTGGCAGCTTGCCTCTGTAAGCAGCAGCCACGTGTCAGTTTACTTACATTTAGCTGACTCCCAGCTACATCCAGGAAGCGATTCTGGTGGTTATAAACCAGCCTGATCAGTTCCAGCAGCCCTGCAACACGTCCCCTTTCCCCGCCAGCCACCCGCTGTCATGTTGGCCATAATGGTTGTCAGCAGCTGCAGCAGAAGGATATCAATTGTAACAAGGACACTCGACTGTAGACAGCAGGTGCAAGTAAAATGCAGTTTATTAAGGGCAAATGCCATACATCTCGTTCCATCCACAGGGTAGACCTCCCCTGTTGCACAAGATAGCTTCCCTTGTGAGCCCTCACTCTGCTCTCTCAGCAGTGTGTCCCAGTGGTCCTAGGGTCACTGAACTTCCTGACCTCTCCCAGCCTTCCCTGGCTGTTCCACGTGCCCCGCACGCACCTGAGTCTGCTGTGGCTCTGTGCTTCCTGCACCCACACAACTCCAACAACTCTGAGCACTGGGCTAGCTTCCTAAGTAGGCTGCTCTCAGCCACCTGATCAGCCCAGACTGGTCATTGGCAACACCTGGCCCCAGGACTGGAGATTTCATCCCACCCAGAGCTCTAAGAGATCTCCAGAACTCCAGATCCCAGCTACAATTAGGAAAACCTGGAAGGACCTGAAAAGCCAGGCTCTTCCTTATAATATTGTTTACATTCTGGAGCCTCTCAGCCCCTTTGGCTGAGAGTCCTGGGTGCCAATGTTGCCATACTATGCCGCGGCATTGCCATGCATTGCCACACAATGAATACACATTCACTGATTTGCTGTCTATTCAAAGAACCCAGAAGTTACAAGGATTTTGACATTTCCGGGTTCTGAGTTGTCATTCCCCAGCTGCTGTGGCCAGGGGTGAAGCTAATTAAGCAATCTGTGCTTGCTTAGCTTTATTGGGCTGCAAAGGTGACATAATGGGTCTAATAGAGGTCTAAAGTGAACCTGTGACCAGTAGTCAGCTATCACATAGGGGCTTGTTATCCCCTTTAGTTATTGCAACAAGGTTAAGTGTTCCAAAATATGTCCAATGTGTGGTACCAAAGTTTTTCTCTGTTCAACAGATGCATGCAATTTTGAGGCTTGACATGCTTGGTATCGGTTTACTTGATGCAACTTGATCTTTTATATTTTAGCAAAATGGGTATTATATTATTTCTGTGTACTAAAATAATTTGAATGCATTTTTACTTGATAATCTGTTGTGCTAATATGCAACATAAAAAATGCAATCACTTTTCTGGGGAGTCTTACCCAATTTTCAAGCTTAACATTTACATATTAACATGTGAATGTTAGCCGAGTGAATGACCGATCTGAAGTGAAGTGAGCCGAACACTGTTCGGCTATTCACTTCAGGCTGGTACGACTAATTTCAGCCGTACATCGGCTGAAATCAGCCGTACATCGGCTTGCTTCGTGTGGCTTCGGGTCGGCCGAACATGCTCAGCATGTTTGGCCGACCCGAAATGCAGAAGGAGTTCAAATCAGCCGATCCAACATCTGGATCGGCTGAGCCGAACATCCGGCAGGCTACTCACTGCTGTTCGGGCTATTCTTAAAGATCCCGAACGGCATTCGGCTCGGCTGTTCTGCTCGGTCCCTCAGAGGTACCGAGCAGAACAGAAAAACAGTGAAAAAAGTTTAAAAAGTAAATAGCAAACGATTGTGCGGAGCTAGCAGTGACAGCTAGCTCCGCCCAATAGTTTCCTATTGTCCGGCGGCTCTGCTGCTGTCAGAAAAAAAAGAGAAGAAAAAACTCTCCCGGGTGCTCTGGGAGCCTCCCGCTCACGCCCGCCAAGGAGAGAAACACCGCTGTGTCTTTTTTTTTTCTTTATTCTGATACGATCGATGTCAGAATAGAAAGAAAATTGAACCGAAGGGGTCCTGGGGCCGAAGCTAGCCAAAGGATCGGCCGAAGCTACGGCCAGATCCTTCGGCAGCTTCGTGAATAGACCCCATAGGCTTTTGGAACCTTTTAAAAAATCTCACATTTTCTTAAACTACCTACTATCAAGAACACAATTTTTTTTTTTTTTTGCTATAACACATTATTTTACATGCAAGATTATATTACATCTTTTTTACTTTTAAGAAAAATATGTCAATATTAACTTTTAGTCCTTAAGTAAAACAGGTTCTGAAGAACACATTTTACATATACTGTACAATAATAATGGCATCAGGATTGAAATGTGGTAAGATGGAAAACCATCAAGTGTAATAAATTATTAAATGTAGGTGAAGTTAGATGGGACATTGTAGTGTTCTGAAAGAAAGAGGTAAGGAGACATGGCATCTAAATTGTTGGGTATTAAAATACTAAACTGAGAACTGGAGTAGTCAGTGGATGTTTTTAATTATTTTTGGATTATAGTTACATCCAATTATACCCAAAGAAACATTTATAACTGTGCAGGCAGGAAAGTCAGTCAGTCAGTCAATTTGTTGTCTGTAGGCAATGGACACACCTCTGCCATATCATCCCCAGTTATATGTGCCATTAAGAATTACTTCAAAAATGATTGTTTGAAACAACATGTGGTTTACCTTAACTGCTCCTTTTCTTTCATGCAACTTTTTCAAGATAAATAAAGCAGAATGTATTGGAGACAGATTATCAAACAAAGCTCTTATCCATGCTCACATAAATGGTTTCACTTTTGTATAGTTTCCTGTACTGCATCTGGAAATACCATTTTTGTGATTAATATTACGGTTGATGATGTCTGATGTACTCATATTGAAATGTCACTTGTATCAATCATCTTTTATATGTAACCTCAATAAAAACTTACATGCTTAAAAAAAAAGATAAATAAAGCAGTAGTTTAGATGTTGGATGAAAGGGTTAGAGCAGTTTAACACTTTTGGAAATTAAGTAATACATTTTTAAAGAGGTCTATACATAAAATCAAAAAAGGGACAACTGAGGAGGAAAAAGGACAGAGGCAATTCCAAAAGAGAAGCCGTCTCTCCAAATGAAAAAGAACTGGGATTATGCAAAAGAAGACATAATCTGCTACCAGTTTCCGTAGACTTTTTTTGTGCATTGGTGCCCCTCTGCTTAGTATTTTGTCATTTTGAAACACACAGAGATTACTGTTACAAAACTTACATTGTTTTACTCATGTTTGTTTTTTAGCAGTCAGAAACTTCCTGAAATCAAATATGGTACCTTCAGTTTTGTATTGTAGCCCTCTTAAGAGTACTTCCTAAAAGCCAGTGACATGAGTGAACTAACCTAGAATTCTTTGTATAGCTTTAGGCCTTGTATCTACAATTGCTTTTTGTCATAGTTAATGTGAAGAAACTGCTCTCTCAGCTCTCTTAACACTCTTTAACTAAATCATTTACCTTTCTTCTTCCGCTGTGTCTAGACAATCAGGTTATCCCAGTGCGGTTTTCATGCTCGTGTCTGGCTTGAATCCAAAGTAGCGTTGTTGTTCTCTCACAAGCTGATATAATTAATTGCATAGCCTTCTGGGCTTTTGTGTGTTTTGTATTAAGTCTTTTCATTTAATCCTAAACTCCCTTAATAGTGCTTGTAAATTCTGTGTTTTATTGGCAGCTTAGAATGAGGATCTTGGGATAAATTAATAGATGCCATTAAAGGAGCAATTAAAATATTCATATTAGCAGACACCCTACATCTCTTCAACAGACTACTGGAAAAATGAAATGTTCTATGACATATTATATTGCCTGTCTAACTTAAACTTAAATAAAGAAACTAAGAATAAATATGGCTTGGAGATGTTACCGGAGGATCTAATGCTGCAAAGCTTAACATCTATTTGATGTTTTGTCACTCACTACAATTTTTTTTTTTAAATGGGCATTTGTGATCAATTATATTCTTCATGTAGTCAAGAACCAGCTGCCTCCTTACCGGAATAGTAGTAAACCTGTCAAGCAGGTGGGTGCTTGTAGTGACCATGGACGGCCCCGTGAACAATGCAGATCTAGAAAGGATTGTCACCAGCATACCAACAGTTTTTAAGCAAAAAGTCCTTTATTGACAAATCGCCATCCAATACAAGCGCTTTCGGGGTCTCAGCAGTACCCCTTCATCATTCTGAGCCTGAAAACTTTTTGCTTCAAAACTTTTGGTGTGCTGGTGACAATCCTTTCTAGATCTCAATTATATTCTTCCTCACCAGCATGTACATATCTAGAGTGCACACAGTATGTACCATCCATCATTATATTTCTGCCACCCCATAGTATATGTTAACCAGAAAATCAAAAATGCTCAAGCTTTCAGAGCCATTTATATCTTTCCAGTCACCAGTACATATACTCTAGCCAGTGCTACATATACCCCAGCCTTTATTATATATTCCTTATCCAGCAGTCCATATTATCCACAGGACTATATATCTGCAAGTAAGCAGTATATATATCTTCAAGAACCTCATATACACCACAGTCAGCAATAGATATAGGGGTCTATTCATGAAGCAGCCAAAGGATCTAGCCGTAGATTCGGCCGATCCTTTGGCTAGCTTCGGCCCCAGGACCCCTTCATTAGAACCGAAGGTCTGCTTTTTGCGGGAACCATAGCTAGTTTGCTATTGGCTATTGCAAATTGAAATAGCCAATATAAATCTAGCAATGCATTCCTATGGCCAGAAATTATTATTATTATTTTCTATTCTTTATTCTGTCAGAATAAAGAAAAAAAAACGAGTGTTTTTCTCCTTGGCTGGCCCGGAGCGGGAGAGTTTTTTTCTTTTTTTTGGACGGCAGCAGAACCGCCGGACAATAGAAAACAGTTGGGCGGAGCTAGCTGTCACTGCTAGCTCCGCACAATCTTTTTCTATTTATTTTTTTCTACTTTTTTTACTATTTTTCTGTTCTGCTCGATCCCACAGATGGACCGAGCAGAACAGCCGAGCCGAATGCCGTGCAGCGGCATTCGGCTATTCACTCACTGCTGTTCGGCATCTATAAGAATCGACCAAACAGCAGCTAGTAGCCTGCCAGAGGTTCGGCTTAGCCGATCCAGATGTTGGATCGGCTGAGTCGAACTCCTTCTGCACTTCGGGTCGGCCAAACATGCACAGCATGCACAGACCCGAAGCCACCTGATGTACGGCTGATCTCAGCCAATATACGGCTGAAATCAGCCGTACCAGCCTGAAGTGAATAGCCAAACAGCGTTCGGCTCACTTCGCTTTAGGTCGGTCATTCACTCGGCTGCCTACGGCAGCTTAGTGAAAAGACCCCTACAGTCTTCAGAACCTTATGCTGTATATCTCCATGCCATCTTAAAGAAATCCCACACCTAACATTCACATGTTCTCTATCTACAGCATTGGTAACAGTCCAATTCTGCATAGTTACATATGGATGGAAATGGCTAATGTAAGCCATGACTAAGCTGCAGCTTTACTTGAAGAGAAACAAACAATAGATGTCAATGGTGGTCTCAGATCTGATATAAAGCATACGACCAAAAGGAGATGCTTTGGACTAATGACTCTACCACAAGAATGTTAGTAATATCCACTTAGTCTCCTGCTGGATATGCTGAGTTTTACACATGTTATAGAGCTGAATGAGAGAGAGCAATCATAGTTTACTGGTCATTTCTTTATTATAGTTATTTATATAGCTCTGACAGTTTACACAGTGCTTTATATAGCTCACATATGCCCCTGACCTCAAGGAGCTTACAATCTAAGGTCCATATCTAACATACATACCTACAAGGGCCAATTTATATAGGAGCCAATTAACCTACCAGTATGTCTTTGAGGTGTGGGAGGAAACCCACACAGGCACAGTGAGAACATGCAAACTCCTTGCAGATATGATATATGCAGATACTCCCAGTACTGCAAGGCTGAAGCGCTAACCACTGTTCCACTGTGCAGCTGACGTTTTAATTTTTTTTGAGGCTTTACATGTGTAGTTTGGTGGGAAAACCCAATAAGTGCAGCTGGGGACCAGGTGACACTCCCAGAAGTGTCCGTTTTTTAAAGGCGAGATTTTAGTGGGAGTTGAATTTGGCAGAGCAGGAGAGGTAAGTGTCTGCTATCCTCTTTTGCAGGGAACAGTTTGGTGGCTAATTTTATTTTTTCACAGGGTTGCTATACTAAACTTGATACATTTCTTAAATAACATCAAAGTAAAATACTTTGTTTAAGGTATGACATATACAGTAAATGATTTGTTAAAAACTATAAACTCCTTAGAGGTTTTTATTTATAAATTACTTACCACATAATGATGAATGAAAAGACTCAATTTACATTGCATTTGTTTTGTACATGTTTATCTGATTTGTATATAAACCCCTTCATGACTGAGCTAGTTTTTAGTTTCTGTTCCTAAATGACTGACACACGTTTTACATTTTTGCTGTGTGATTCTTCCACAGCAGCAAGTTTTGATTATTATTATTATTTTTAGAATTTTTTAAATAATAATTATAGTATACAAATATATTTATATATAAAAGTTTTATTTTCCTAATTTTACACTTTTTTTTTTTTTTACACTTTGTAAAAAAAATAAGTGTAAAAAAAAAAAAAAAATGTTGTCAGTTTATATCAAGCAATCGCTATGACTGCTTAATAAATTAACTTTTTAAAATGTTTAGTTATCAGGCTGCTCCAAGCTTAGGAACAGCTAATAATAACTTTAGAGACTGATCCTGACAGCATGTCAGAATCAGATCTCACTAAAGGTCTTTGATCGTTCCTAGACGATCAAAACTGATACATTTCACTCAAGAGATACATTTTGTATCTAGTGGTTGAAATGTATCATTTAACATCGGCCCAGGCTATACAGCTGTCAAAACGAATAGCAGAGAGATGAGTCACTGCTACCTCTCTGCTATCTTCAGCTGTCAGATACAGGATCGCTATTTAGCGAACCCGTATCTGAATGTAATGGCTTCATTCTTTCATTAATGAATTTTAAAAAAGCTTCAAAATTTCATTAATGAATGTCTCAATAGTGAGGCATTAATTAATGACTGGAACTGCTGAGAATCAGCAGTTACCAGCATTACAGAGGCTAATATAACTCATATAGTCATATAGCCACTTTGTGATGGGACGTACACTGTACATCTCCCGTCACGAAGGGGTTAAGATGTGACTTTTAAGTATTCTGCTATACCAACATTATAGGTTTCCTCCTATCTTCCTGATGAAGCTTTGGCAAAATGCGTAGAAGGCTGGACCCATCACACAATTATGCATGATTTAAGGATTATTATCAGGATTAAAGATTATACTCAGTTCATGTAAATGAGGAAATTGATGATAAAAGAGTGTAAGAAATTATACATGTACAATGAACATAATGCGTTGGTGGGGTCCAGGGAGGTACGATGTCTTAATATTGAACAGTAGAGATTCATGAAGGGGGATGCTGCTGTCATAGTAATATGTTTTATATGTTTCACATGTTTTAATGTAGGCGTTGTTTTAATATTTATCATATATATTAATAAATACTGGTCTGATATAGATATGATTGTGTTTCTTTCACCGTGATGTGACACCTTAAAAGCCCTGTTTCTGTTTTGTTGTAGGTATTTTTTAATACCTTGAATACAACGTCCATTTTTTATTTTCTTCATTGCATTGTGTTCACATTCTAATTTCCAACAGCTTGGTTGTAAAAAGCCATATTAATTCAACAGTAAACAGTTATAGATACGGTATAAAAGAAAATAACAAAATTCATGTACATAAAATCATGGAATTATTAGTGTAACCTGACATGCATCAAACAACTTCCATTACATAAAACAATACTTCATTTTACATTGTGCTTGTCATGCTTATTGCATTTTCAGTATAAAATGTCACCTCTCACTCCAATCCTAAAGGTCAGTTTCAATGGATTATTTTATTTTAGATAATATACCATAAACACCAATACTGTATTATTTAGACTGTTGCATTTCACTATATAATCTGATGACTTTGAAGAAAAATAATCAAATAAATAAATGTGTGTTATCTTCTGTGATTCCTGAGGGGTTTGTCTAGTAATATATTTTATGAGTGGAAAACAAGTTTATTTTTTATTATATGCACATACTGTAGACTTACAATGATTGTTTTCGCACACATCTACATAGAGTAGCACTGTCCTTGTTTTCCTATGCATTTCTCTGTAGTTGCTGTATGTGTATATGTTTTAAAGTGACTATTGTACCTGAATTTGTCTTTATAGCAGCTTCCTGAAGTTCTTTGTACAGCTAGACTGGCAAAGGGAGAGCCATCACTTGGAGCCATAAAAGCTCTGCTTATTGTGGCTCAATGTAGATTAAAACCCAGTCACTAGAACCTTATATAAGCTTTAAAATGTTAATACAATTTTATAAAATGCTTTTAATCTTTTTTTGTAAATCCGCAGGTTTCATTTAAGCACTTTCTGTTATGCAGTGATAGCTGTTTCCTAATTTTGCTTCTGCATTGTCACCCTGTCACATACACCTCTGATGGAAACTACATGTGGCCAAGATGACAAACAGTACATTGAGCAGTCATGGTCCATCATTGCCAATACCAGGCAGCAAGTCCAGAGTAATGATGTGCAGCCGATGCTGGGGTGAGAGCATGTAGATAGGAAAAGACTGAAAGAGAACAGCCAAACTCAAATGCAAAAAAAGGGAAAAAGTATTTTATAAAGTAAGCAAAAGTTGCATGGTAAACTAAATGCTGTCCTGTTGGGGTTTAGATCTATTTTAAAGAAGAATTCCAGGATTTATTAAAATGAACCCTGGCTGTGGAACTACACTCACACTAGGACCGAAAATAGAGAACATATACTCATCTGTTTCTCTGTCCCACTTGGCTGATTCTTTAGTTTCCTGCAGAATCAGTTGTTCTCCTGAGCACTGGTCCTGATATCCTGTTTTAGGTGGCTACTTTCCATTGCAGGGTCCTATGTAGCCACACTTGTGTGTGCTATTAGGTAGTGTGTTTCACACAGGTCCAGCAAGGCAAGTCACTCTCCCCCTCCCTCATGCTACCTGCTCTTCTCTTCTTCAAGCTTGAAGATGGACAGTTGCTGGAGACTGATCTGTCCCTTGTGATGTTGTACTGGACTGATCTGTCCCTTGTGATCTTGTACTGGACATAAAGTTCAGGGAAGCTGATATGAGAGACTTGGGAGCAGCTGCAAAAATGTAAAGCAATGCTATATTTGTTCCGGATTAATTATTGAGAAAAAGTTTGAGAATGTAATTCTACTGTAAGTGCCACGGTAGAATGGTGTTATTCAAATGTTTCAGTATGAAATAGTTTGTTTTTCCTGTTTCTGAAAACAAAGTAAAAGAAACAAATGTTTTACAATGTGCAAAATTTGATATAATAAATACAAGAAGAAATTAAATTAGTTATACCTAATAGGCAAAGCCCCTAACTATGCAAATTACAGATATATGGCTTGGAACCTTCTAATTAAAGGACCAATCTGGCAAAAAATATTGAATTATGGTAACTGTGTAGCGGTAATCAATGTATTGCTAGTATTTTGTATATGAATTCCTTGTTTTATTTCACAGCCTTTTATTTCTTCACATCTTCACACATGCAGATAAAGCAATTGAGCAAAAATGGCAGTTACAGGGTTTGGACAAATCATATGACAATGTTTGGTCACCATATAACCGTCACATTTAATTAAACCTTTTTGCCATAAAAAAATAACAACTGTTGCTGTGACTGCTTAGGTTTGCTTAAGCTAAGCGTTAATTTGTTACCTAAAGTAGAACTATGAGGTGAGTGCTTTTCACTCACCTCATAGTTCTAGCCGACCTGTGACAATAAGACTGTCACAGGTCGGTTCAGTAGATCGGAAGGAGAGCAAACACATAGCGGCGTTCGCTCACCTCTCAATCCTGTCACGGCTCTCTGCCGTGACAGGGGAGGGGCTGGATTCCCCCCTCCCCGCTCTGATCCTCCAGCGCTGACTGGGGGAACGGACGGGGGAGGGGGCGCATACAGCTGGCTCTGCCTCTAGATAGGCAGAGCCAGCTGTCAGTCACGCAGGTGGGTGGATCCCGGCACAATTGTCGGGATCCGCTTTAGCTGCGGCGTCTCAGTATACCGCGAGCTGCAGCAGCTGCGCCAGCGCTGACTGGCGGATCGGACGGGGGCGGGTACAGCTGACTCTGCCTCTAGATAGGCAGAGCCAGCTGTCACTCACGCAGCTGGGGGGATCCAGACATAATTGTCGGGATCCACTTCAGCTGCGGCGTCTCAGTATACCGCGAGCTGTAGCTCACGGTATACTGAGCTTAGGGTGACGGGAGGACGCTAGTTTGTGTACTCCCGTTACCCTAAGGAGAACTATGGGGAAAAGCCTTAACCCCATAGTTCTCCTTTAAATTTCACTTAAACTACTTGTCCATAAAGTGACAATCGTCCAGTGAGTTCTCTGGTTCACTGCAGAATGAACAGATTTGTCACCAGAGGAAGTAGAAAACCAACAGATATACCGACAGAACTAACAGGTAACAACTATTTTATGAGGGACTTAAAACACATTAAAAACTATTGTGCTAATGCTATTCGGAGATTGCATCATATTTTTGCTTTTTGTTCATATTTCCACACTAAGGCTAATGCAGTGGTGAATTTTTAGTACACTACTTAAACCTGATGTAATAAATATGGAAAACAAGAGGGGTCAAAAATACAAGCTACAAGGGAAAGCAATCCAAAAAACCTGCGATAGCCCCAGAAGGGTAGTAAAACAGAAAAGGAAATTTAGGCAATATAAATGAATAATAGTGGGGAATATAAATGTAAATGTTTACAATCTTTCCTGCCTGCAAAAGTAAGTGATGTGGTAATGTTTAATAAGTGATCATGTGATCATCTTTCTTTTTATTAATACTATTTAAGGAAAATTCTTAAATTATGGAGCCAGCCAAGGCTGACCCTTGAAGTGGAAGTTCACTCAAACATTACTCACTATACATTAAACAGCCATATAACATGTTTTTTCATGAATGCATAGCACCATGTTTGACATCTGTCCATTTTCCAGTTGTCCAGCAAACAGCATTGGAAACTGCCAGCCATTTACCAGCAAAACCAGTAGTGCATGGTGTTACTTAGCCCTCCTCATGCTATCTACATATTTGACATCATTAGGCCACAGAAGTGATTCACGGTCAGGCTTTGCAGTCACAAGATTAGGATAGCATGAGGGCGCTAAGCTCACCATAAGTTGCATGGTGTCACTGGTAAATGGCCAGAAGTTTTCAATGCTGATTGCTGGACAGCTAGACCATGGACAGATGTCATACATGGTGTTGTGCATTTATCAAGGTACATGTCTTATGTGGCTGTTTAATGTTCATGTAGTAATTCTACTGTGCATCACCACTTCAATTTATCAGGCATAACAGTATAAGGGTTTTGCATGTATGCTCAGATTAAGATTCCATACCTATACATATCACTTGCATTCAAAACTATCAAATGGTTAATGTATTTTCAGTGATAACATAGCCAAGTTCTTTTGTTATGTTGATGGATTTATCTTTGCTGTAAGTTCTGTGTTATTTGCTAACAAGAGGTTTTTTTTGTGAAAATATGAATTATTATCTGTATAGGTTTTAAGGAAAACATTCAAACACACTTTTATTTACTGCAAAGATCGTATCTATCATAAATGCAAATACCAATATGCATGGTACTCATATTATTTTGAGTACCTATTTACTATATTTAAAAAGTATGGTCATGTTCCATCTTTAGAGGACAGCATGTTGTATTGGTGCATGGTCTTTTAATAACTAATACAAGTGTTTTTTTTCATGGATGCTAATTTTAACAGATATGGAAAAACATTTTAGAAAGAAAGCAATAGTCAGATATTCATTGGCATTCAAGTAGCATGTATTTCAATTGTATTTAAAGGCAAAATAAATATCTAAGAGTGGATTTATCTCAATTTGGACAGCTATCTTCTTACTTTATGTTGTGTCTACAGGAAATCTTTAAAGAGTCATAAAACAAAATATGACAGCAGTTGTAACCATTCCATACTGTAGCCAATATATAAAAATGCTTTAAATATACTTTCAGAACCCTGTTTAAAAATAAACATCTTGATGACACAGATATGTAAATAGAAGCATTCATTTTGTGTCAGTTTCCAAAACACATTGACCTGTTAATATGCAAATTAGCTTACGTTCTAAACTAGGCTTCCAAAATATTTTGATGACTCCTCCACTGCATCATTATGACCGAAACATAAACCACAGTAAGGAAAACTTTTGTGAGTTAATAAAATAATATATCCAAGATGATGTCCTTAGACAACAGTAGGTAATATAGTACATTTACCTGATAGAGTTTTGAGTTGCAGTGATCTGTCAACAAACACTGAACTGTTATTAAAGAGGCTGTCATTGTTCATTTTTTTTCTGGAATTGCAGTAGGATTTTGTAAAGGGAACAGTTTAGATATAAATAGTGCATTTCAAAATTTCACTTCAATTCTAAATAATTTACACGGCTTTTATTAAAAAAAAAAAAAACATTTTTACACTCAATATTAAAAAATAGAAATTATATATTGTAAACAAATCCAAAATAAAAATCTTTCAAAACTCCAAATTTGTTAAGTTTAGTTTAATTACAAGATTGATAGCTTCCTAGACACTCTAAAGTATGAATGCTTGGTTATTTTTATTCCCATTACATTACATTTTAAGCTACCTGCGGAGTGTGAAAAATTGATCATGTGTACTATTATCATGTGTACATCTGTATTGTTCTTTACCGCTATAGTATATACTGTTTCAATATTAAACACAAGAGTGGAGGGCTTTGTAAGCCTTCAACATCTGTTTGTAGCTTAGTATTTTCAGCATGTTGTTAGGCACCAATAGGTGTCTCTGTTTCATCACATCTGTCATCTGTAAAGAAAATCAATACTTCTAGCCCCCTAATGTGTGCAGTTCAGTTGTTTTCAGAAGACTGTCAAAAACGTACACATGCTTAGTGTACAAATTTCCAAATAATCTAAGCAATTATATGACTTCACTGCTCCTGACCTAGTGCCATAATGACAACAATTTCTATTGCAGACAAACTTTACCAGTAATATGGATAATCAGAGGGGAAACTTTAGCACGTGCTGTATGCACAGGGCAATACAGCCATGTAAACTCACCATAAAGAGCCATGCTTCAACTCATTGACACCCAAAGTGTCAGTGAGTTGAAGCAGTTATAGAGAGAGCTGACAAACCACAGTGGGAGAGATTAGGTTGTTCAGGCCATAAAACCATCTCCATGCTCCTTGATGTTCCCTTTAAGTGGCCACAGCAAGAAAATTGACTCCAGATATACTGATTTATTCCCACTCTGAGCTAATGTAAGGTAATGCTAATGTAATGTAAGGACACGATATACCGCCAATTATCTTGATTGGTTCATTGACACATTCCTTAATGAACGCATGTGTACACATCCATCTCTCCATGCATTTTATGTATTTTCTATATTTTATGCATTGTATTCTTCAGAGATATAAAATTGGGTATCATAAACATACTCTATACATCTCCGTGTACCAATTTTAGTAAATAATTATAATTTTTGTTTTCTCCAGATGCTCCACTGATTATGTAAACTGTGCTCCAGTTGTGACATGTATTTACCTTGTAACATCTTATGCCTTCTTCACACTATGTGAATCGGCAACATTGTACTCCAACCAATATGTTGCTCTTATGCATCAATGCTATGAATGCCTTGAATGTTAATTATTTGCAGAATCCACATCTGTTTATTCAACAATATTACACTGTTGGGTGACTTACCTAACCTTCACAGAATGGTGTTGGTCCCGACATAGCCAGTGCACATGCGCCAGTTCCCGGCATCAATGTGCGTGTGCTGACGGAATTCCCTGGTAGCCAATATTAATCAGGTGCCAGGGAGAGGAGCTGCTTGTGCAGATGACCAATCAGTATTGTGGACAAAGCCTGTTCCATACCCATGGGTGTGTGCGTATTAGCCCACTGACAATATTGGCCCATTAGTGTCCTGGTAGCCATAGCAATGACCAGGACAGATGTGTAATCATGGTAACTGTGACTTCTTTTAAGTGTGGTTTGGATGCATAATCTTCATCATTGCGGTCTTGAAGCATGATGATTTGTTTACCAGAAGCAATGATCTGAGTAGGAATACCATCCGATTGTCACTAGAGCACCCAGCAGAATAACTATAATGGACATATTGGTCAGAAGTGTGATGGGATATCCTTAAGGTTTGATTCCACCATCTGTCAATTTTTGATCTACAATGGGCTTAGAGAAGAAGACCCAGGAGGACTTAACTGTTGAAAGAAAAACATAAAAAGCTAGACTAGAGTTTACTAAATGCATATTGACGAGCCACAATGCTCCTGGGAAAATCTCACTTGGACACATGAGAAAAGATCTAGAGCTTATTGGCAACTCACATCAGCTCTATGTTCACAGATGAAAAAAATAAACTTTCAAAGAAAAGAACATCATACATTCTGTGAAGCATAGAGGAGGCTTGGTTATTTTTTAGGGCTGCTTTGCTGCATCTGGCATGGGATTCCTTGAATATGGGAAGGGCACAATGAAATCTCAAAACTATCAATGAATTCTGGAGCCAAATGTACTGCCCATTGTCAGAAAGCTCTGTTTCAGTTAGTGCCCATTGGCCTTCCAACAGGATAAAGTCCCAATGCACACAGCTAAAAGTACCTAAAAAAGATCAAGAGGAAAATCATTGGACTATGGCCAATATTGAACAAGAAGTAGCCTTCTTTGATTCCTATTGAACATCTATAGAAAAAGCTGCAATATGCAGTCTGGGGATGGCACCCTTCAAATCTGAGACAGCTGGAACTAATTTGAGTGGACCAAACTACCTCTTGGCAGATGCAGAAGTCTCAGTAAGAGCTACAGAAATCAATTGTTTGCAATAGTTGCCTCTAAAGGTTGTGCAGCAAAATGTTAGGTTAAGGTTACCATCATTTTGACTATTCCATTTCTATTTGTTTTATTATTTAAAATAAAAAGCAAAGTCTAATTTTTATTAAATATGTAATTACCAATGAAGGATGGCAATTACTTTGTTCAGTTTCAAATTTAATTGAAAAAAAAAACAGTTTTCTTCCTTTTTCGTGAAAGGGTACCAACAAGTTTGTCCACAGTTGTATATTGTAACCCAAAAAGGAAAAGTATCTGTTAATGTAAAATCCCTTTAAGAAACTTATGTAAAATATTTTGAAACACTGTAAAGCACGATATAGCACTTTTCAATGCTTCAGCATATTTGAAGGTCAGTAAGATGTGAATAAAGAAGCAATACCATTTTCTTTCATAAATCCATATCATTTACATATCTAAAAAAATCCACTTTATTTGTACATGACTTTTAAGTACGTTTTTGACTAAAATGGATTGTGATTTAATGCCCCTAGTGCTTGGAATACTAAATGACTCCCTTGGACAAAACCAGACTGTACTTCATTCTATCAAGGGACCACACTTAGGAAAGGTAATGATTGCAGGCAATCAATAATCTAATATATATATTTAATTATTGTTATTCTACCAAGGGATAGATGAGTGCACTAGAAAAATGGAAAGCAGTAATTCTATGAAAGGCAGTTTTCAAAGAAAGGTAGTTTAAGCAATTATTTTTATATGTTGTGAGTTAACTGTGGCATATTAATCTGAAATATACTGTATTTAAATCAAAGACCTGTCTGTTGTTTTTCTAGGTTTGAGTGTTTTAGATTTTTTTTTCTCTGTTCTACTATCTCCTCTAGTTTAAAGATTTTGTCTGTATAATTTCCCATTGCCATAGGGCCTTCTTCCTGTGCAAAATATATAATACATGCAGAATAAAATACTGAGTTGATATGTATCTTTCACTAGAAAGTGAATAATAGAATAATAGTAGCTGATGACCTCTACAGTCTTCCAAATCTGGATTTCAATTCTGCATGTCAGATTTATTTTGTATGCATATCTCTGTTAAGATTTACATTTAAAGCCACAAGATCCTGTGCCAAATACCACCTCCTCATTATATCATATGATATTGTCCATTCCATAACTTAATTGGACTAAATGATTAGCCTACCACAGGCTAAAATAGTTGGGACTGTTGGGGCTTTATACAGTGTCTTGACTTCTGTTCACGTTGGCACCAATAGCCATCTCTTTCCAGTACTAATATGAAGTTAATTAACAGTCCTATAACAGTGTCTCCACCGATCATTGAAACCATTCAGTGCTGACTAGGACACAAACTGAGGCTCTATACACAACTTAAGCCCATATGAGACCTGGGAACCAGGGTCTACCCCAGGCAGACAGAAAATGCTTTGAAAAAGCTTTGCCATTATTGTTGATTGCACACTTTGCATGAACTGATAGATTGCCTTTAAACATCAGATAATAAAGGGACTTATGGAAATATAGATGCTGATTTAATGTACACAAAACCCAACCTAAAGACACAAGTGGTGAATAATGGCAAGATATACCATAGGTTCTCTCTTGTGTAACCCATCTTGTTTCAGGACAGGTCTGTAGTCACACCTGAGTGTAATGTAGTACAGGATTGGACAGACTGATGAGCCTCATAGAAACATATTCATGCTCAGCTGAGTGAAAAAAATAGAGAGAAACAAGGAAGAAAGTATTGCCTATGAAAAACATTTATCATTGAAAACTTTCTCAAGGGTAAAGTTACAATAAAAGGTCCATTGCACAGATATTTTCTGATATTTATGTTATTTTGTAATTTTGCTATTTTATTGATGTTTTTGCAGTTGTTTAGTTCTTGTTCCATCTCATGTTGTTGAACATCCAAAAGCCTGTTTTTAGATCGCAGGCACACCCTACCAGACAGTTGTTTACTTCACCTCTTAAAGCAGACCTTGCAGTAAAATACAAAGTTAACTTACTACATATTGGCCCACCCCATCTAAAAACACTATATTGTGCCTGCAAAAAAAAACAGTAGGAGAAAAGTAAAAATATTTATTTACCTTACACCTGGTTTTTGCCTGTGGCATTCTCAAGAGATTGGCATACTAAGCATGCCTTCTGCATTGGAAAGGGTGACATCACATTTCTTCCAGTGAGTTCCCTGGAATACTGATGTTTCTAAATTTGGACAATGTCTAAAGAAGACAGTCCTACACAATACAGGAGCATATTCTCACAAAACTACAACTGACTAAAATCAAATCAGATATGTCAAGCCTCAAAGCAATGAGCATCTTCTGTGCCCTCCCTTTAACTAACCCACTAACCCATAGGGCTCCAAGAATCCTTTGTCATGCATTTAATGTGTATTTGTAAATCAAAGACTGCAAACAGATAGTAAAAAAAAGTTAAGCAAAAGTTTTAAAAAGTATCAACTTAATAAAAATGAAACAACATTAACCCCAAACCAGTTAACTTTAATATAATTTATCTTTAAAGTGTCTTTTGCTTCCCATTTGGGGATGCTTTCAAAAGAATACTTACATACTGCCACTCACATGCTATAAAAAAAATCCTATTAATTGGTCCATGCTCTGTTTTCCTAATCACTATGTCAGACTTTGTTGTCAGTGTTAACACGTTTGCTTGTATGCGGAAAACAGGATTTACTGTTGTCTAGAGCATTGATTTTCAAATCAAATCCCTGGTGTCCCTAAACAGTGCACGCTTTTCAGATTTACATACAGAAACACGGCTTTGGTAATTAGTAACAGATTATAATAAGAGCAGTAATTATCTCCCCTGTGGTTCTTTAAAGAATGCTCAAGTGACCTGTTGGGGCCCAGCATGGACTGGACTTGAAAAAAATTGATCTAAAATCTTTCAATGACTAGTAACTTTTTTTCTGAGCGGTGATGTATCCAAATCAAGGGTTGAATTAAAAGTATCTAGTCAGTTTCTCATTACCTTAATAGGAGAGTGTTATGTTCCTTTAATGTTAGAAACGTATGTAGATCTTAGTCATACAGATGTTAGGCCCATGCTTTGGCAGTCAAGAAACATACACAGTCAGGGTCAGATTGGCACATAGGTAACATTGTCCATGGTTAGGGCAAAAGCACCATAAGGTATTGCCTCCAGATGCACATTACAATGTTAACACAAACTTCATATTAACATATTTCCTGTCTGCTGCCTTGCCCAACAGCCAAACCAGGTTATTAATTGTTGTTAAGGCCTAACATGCCCTGTGCTTTGTGTAAAATTGATAATATCAAAATTATCACAATACTGTATTACCATGGAGCAACATGGAAAGTCTAACATCTAGTTGGGTGTAAAACATCTGTTTCTCCTTTATTCTTTTACCTACTCATGTCCAGACAGTATGTAAGGGGCCCTTACAAGATTGCCAGTCCTGTGATTTGTCTCATATTAGTTGTTTCTATTTCAGTTCAGTTCTATACGGTTTTAGGGTAACTTGCACTGAAAGAAATAGGGAGGCTGCCAGTGCTGATCTACTTATGAAAAGTCAGAGTAAAGCCAGAATTTCTGATGTGAATGCTTTTTTCCTGGTCAGTGAAACTCCTGAAGGAACTAAATCAAACGTCAGACAGAAAATTGACATTTTAAGGCCAGCAATGGCAGCTTCTGTATATTATCAGTTTAGGTTTCTGTTATGTCACAGGGGGTGGGGACAGTTAGCATGTAGGACATACAGTACATATTTGATTCCAGACACAGCTATACCAACTCACAGTATCCCTTTTTCTAGGAATGACACAACAGGCATGGAAATACTTTTAGGAACTTTACTGACGTTCCCACCACCATGCAAACTTTGCTTAAGAATCTCACAGGTGGGCTGTAAATACCCTTCCAAATGACAGCCTCTTTGCTATGTACCTCTCTAATATTTAGTTTGCCCAATTTTAAGATTTCCTTCATGTATCTACTTCTTTTGAAAAAAAAATATGAGCATACTTCTCTTAAATACTTATCACACATATGCATTCTTTATCAAGGAACAGTAATTTGTACAAATATAAAGTGAATTCTTCATCAGTTGCAATGTTTCATCATCAACGGCTATTTACTTTGTGACAAGCAAGCTATGTAAAATTATGTTTTAAACCAAATTAACAGCGCTAGTAAGTGAATCAAAAAACCATATAATCGTGTTTGTGAACTACAAATCACAAAAAAATAAAATAAAATCACATCAATGCAAGTGCCATTAATCAATAACAAAACACGGCACTGTAATAGTTAATAAACCTGTCTACGATTAGGAGGTGCTTTTTAACCAAGTGCTTATAGGTGTCTCAGTGTGTAAAGATAAAGTGGATCAGTCTATACACATTAAAAAATCCTTCACTTTTTTTACACCTTCATGTGCATTAATACCATTAAGTGACAAATCATATGCGTGAAAAAAATTCATGTGGGTAAACAAAAATAATTGTGAATGACAATTAATTGTGCTAAACAAAAAATATATGTAAACAGATAAAGTCTCTGTAATATACAGCTCTGCTTCAAAGCCAAAAAGCAGAGCCTTCCAATGTTCGGTAGAGTAGTGCTTTCCTGGGGTTTGTATTAAGATCAATACATCCCCCTAATAGAGTGCATACTCACCCAAAACTTTCAGCTGTAACAGACAGCCCCAAACGCTTTGTCTGATGGGACACCGTTACTGCGGCGTCTTTCATATCTCGTTCTTTACCATCAGTCCTCAGTGTAAAGTATTCCCACAGTCATGCAAAGAAAAATATTTCATCGGGTAATAGTTCCAAAAAGTAGTTTATTTAAAATGTCTTTTAAAATTCAAAATCAAATTCGGCCTTGAGGCAGGTCTACCATACCAAACACGTTTGTTTTCGTATTACCCTGCGATCTTCAATACAGCAGCTTGTATTTTACATCACAATATTTATTTATTTATATTGATGTGTTGACACGATACACTAAAAATTCATCACATTGACTTTGCAGTAAGTAATGTGTTAAGGAAACACTATTTTGGTTTAATTCACTGCCACCTGTATGATATACAGCTAATTGAACTCCTAGCGTTATATATATATATATATATCCAGACTAAAATTTGATACAAACTATAATGTTTAAACTAATAATCTGCAATCAATAAGCATCACTGGAAAAAATAAATAAATATGTGATGCAACTTTTACCTAATTTGTAGAATTCTACAAATCACCACATGGCCAAATCTTCATTGGATAATACCCTAAAGAATATACACAATGGAGAAATTAGATGTATTCATTGTGAGGTTTTGGTAAGTACATACTTATAAAAAGATTAGCATAAATGTAAGTCCTTAAATCTAACAGAATACTGCAGAGAGAATACATGTAACACCTAGAAGATTAGTTCTGAAATAAGATATTGTTATTATACCAATGTGTAAAGTAATGCACATTTAACATTGGTGACATTATAATCCTGCTAAAAAGATAACTGAATCTGTACAGAATATGAAAATTTATTATAGCTAACCTGGCTTATTTGATATGACTTTAGTACTCTCTTGTGTAATAATACATCTTAAAACCTATGCAAATTTGTGAATGAATGTTTAAACTGCTTTTCTCACTTCAGTACTGTACACTAACATCAACCTCCACAATACCATACATAATTAGGGGCTGTTAAATCTTAGTTGTTTAGCAACAGATGATACAAATTAATATTTCATTTTTGCTTCCTGTTTAGAAATATTGGGCAATGGATCTGTACATAACATTAAGGTACATTCTGATACTAATAATAATGGTAATATAGACATAGTAGTCACTTGGTCATGGCCATCACATGGCCATAATAATGACATTTCAGACCTTGGCCCAACATCTCATATACTGTGTTTGAACTTATTTTGTAACTATTGAATGCATGAGCTGTGTGCTACTTACTACTTAACAATAAATCTTGACACAAACATATATGTAGATTCAGTAAGAGCCTATTTAGCATATCAGCCTTGCCTTCCTTCATCCCTTCTGAACTCTACTCCCAGAACAGTCAGCATATTTGCTGCTATGAGAGACAGCGTCAACCACCATTGCTGCAGCCCCCAATACCTCAGGGCCTGTGTATATATATGGTCAGGTCTGTATTTACCATTAGTTACTTACACTAAATGGATAGCTAAGCATGGTTTTTTTTAGCGGGAAGTGCAAAGCTTTATAAATGTACACATTTTGGTAACCTTTTTTCCTTCTCTTCTTTCTACCTCTGGATTTATTGTGGTTAAATTAGGCAAGGGACCTGCAGGACCAAGGGGGTGCAGATCATGTTAATGATTTTGTAGACAGCAATGAATTGCCTCTTTTTTAAGGTGAATACGTTTAAATGTTGAAGGCAGTCTTCATAACTCAGGCCCTCCATCCCTTTAATTAATTTTGTAGTCCTTCGTTGAACTCTCTACAGCTTGAGGACTTCCTTCCTGAGAGTCGGCGACCAGAACTGCACTGCATACTCAAGATGAGGCCAAATCAGTAATTTGTGAATTGGAAGTATTACTTTTTCATCCCTTGCTACTATCCCTCTTATAAAGCAGGCCAGTGTCTTGTTTGCTTTGCTGGCTGCTGCTTGACATTGCTTACTATTACCCAATCTGCCATCTATGAGCACCCCCAGGTTTTTTTTCCCTGTCTGACTTCCCTAAAGTATTACTCCCCCATGTGCATAACCTTAAATTTTTCAACATTAAGTCACATTTGCCATCCTGTAGTGCAAGCCTCAATTTTATTTAGGTCTTATTGAAGTGCAAGTATCTCCTGTTCGGAATTTACAGCCCTACACAGATTAGTATCATCCGCAAAAACTGAAATTAAACTATTTAGTCCACTCTCTATGTCGTGGATGAATAGGATGAACAGAATCAGTCCCAGGACTGAACCCTGTGGTACTCCACTCACAAGCTTTGCCCAATTAGAAAATTACCCATTTATTACTACCCTGATCTGTTCTTGCAGCCAATTTTGCACCCATGTACACACAGTTTCATCAAACCCTATAGACCTTAGTTTATGAAGTAAATGTTTGTGGGTGTCAGGAACTTGTAGATAGTATGTATATTTATGAAGCCCAATAGTGAGGGATGAGCACACATGGAGTGGATGTGCCAGAAATCAATAGCGTCCGCCGATAAAGGAAGTCCAGTTTTCGTAGTCAAATAACAGTCCAAGGTCCATGGGGGGCAGGGGAGGTTCTCATGTGGTTACACAAGCCAAGGTATGGGCAGCTGCGGTTCGGAAATGATAAACAAGCAGGAATCAGTAATCGGGAGTCAGGAATACAAGAATACAGGTCTGAACTCTGGGAAGCTCACTAATAACTGGGCACTGTGCTTTGGAAGCAGCAGTGCTTTATAGGAAAGGTGTGCTGATTGGAAGCTATCAGATAGGGTGTAGTGACAGGTGAGCATTCACAAATCCCCTCTAAAATATATTTGCAGTTTAAACATGGCGCTGATGTAGAGCCCTCCCATAGGTGAAGACCGAGAATCACTGCACCTTGCGGCTGCCATATTGGACAGGTGGCCAGCTGCTGTTTGTGGATTGGGAGAGTGCCACAGACAGCTGTAGAGACTGTGGAGGAAGAGGAGGTTGGAGCAGAGGCACAGACAACTCTGGATGCTGCGAGGGCAGAGGTATAAGTGGCATTACAGTGGGGGACGCTGTCGAACACAGGTTAGCCAAGCTTTTTATGTTTAGCAAAGATAAAATTATCTTTACTTTTTCTTGTTAGTGGTTTGTACAAATGTATATTGATGACATTAGTTTTTACTAAAATAGTAAAATGGCATTAGACAACATGATTAAGCCCTGTATGTGGTTTTTTCTGTATAGACATAAAAAAAACTGTCATTTCTGTCACACTATCATCCAGTGATCCAAATAATGCAAATGAGCAAGTAGAAAAATAATGCTTTCTTTCAAGTCTTTTCTTCTAGCAAGATCTATTTAGTATATAGAAGCAAACAGTGGCTGTTGGAACAAAGAAGCTATGAGAGTACCACATCTCCCTTTAGAAATACTACCTTAGATGAGATTCATGCTAAACCTTCCAATAAGAAACACCCTGATTCCATAGCAAAACGCTAAAGCAGCATGCTGTCATTTGTTTTGCTCATTTTATAAGCTTAGGGTCAGCAGATTCTGCAGACTCAGCCAGTAGTTGTAATTCATTCATTCTGGCATCCTGCTGTTTTGGGAGCACAAAGAAAAAAGCAATTCATATGTTTTCATACATACAAAATCTTAGAGCAGGATTCACAGTAATAAGGTCTCTAGAGATGGCATTTTGAATCATTCACTTTGTCATGTGGCCAACGTTACATACTGTAATGCCAGATTTATGACACAGTTGTTTTTAACTCTATGGAAAGCTGTCTGTATGTGACAACTCCCCTTATATTAGGTATAAGGTAATACTATGACCTATCTGGAACAATAGTATACCTAGCATATCTGGCATCCGGTCAGATACGTTTTTAACACCCCCCCCATACATCATGCACGATGGGGGCCTAGCACAGATGAACAGGGCAATGTTCATGTTACTATTTTATATTCCACACATAATATAGATATTACAATGAAACCATTGCACACCACATGAATAGGCCTTGCAAATAGCTTGAGTAATAGAGATTGGCTAATGTAATAAAAATCTGAATAACTTAAGAGGAGCTGTGTACATGCATATATTTTTCCATAAATGTAAGAGGCAAATAAGTGACATATGCTTCTGAACATCAAAAATTATATTTACACATAAGATCAAACCTCCCTGTGAAACACTAATTATAAATACTATAGCTTAGGAGGAATGAAACAGAGTGAGCAGGGCTTTAAGAGCCAGCTATTACAATTTGATTTTGCCAATATCAGGCTTGCTATTGTAACCCATGTGCCTGTCAGCTGTGGAAGCTAGCCAGCAGGCGAATGGAGCAATGGTGGAAAAAGGCTGCTGGTGGTTGGTTGTTACTCTCAAACATCCAGAAACCAGATAACTGGTAGTTTGCCATGATTTGAACCTAAGAAACACATGCTGAAGGCCAGTTATTCTAACCCCTGAGCCACCAGGCTGCCCCAAGACAGCCAGTCAGGTGTGCCTTATCATTATGAACATCTTTTGTTCATAAACATCATTATGAACATCTTTTGTGGGGAAGGCAAGTTGTTCTAACCCCTGAGCCACCAGGCCAAGGAGTCAATTAACCTTCCTACATGTCTGTGGAGTGTGGGATGAAACCCTTGCAGAAGGTGTCATAGGTGGGATTTGAACCAGGGAGTCATGTGCTGTAGGGCAGTTGTTCTAACCCCTAAGCCACTGAGCTGCACTGAAGCATTTTGATTTATGATCATTATGAACATCAATATGTGCTTTTTGGGGACTTACCAAGATATACCAAGATTTGGGGACTTACCAAGATACATTAGCATATCTGGCATCCGGTCAGATACGTTTTTAACACCTGCCCCCCGTACATCATGCACGCTGGGGGTGAGAGCAGAATTGCCTAATAAAGGGCAAACAACAGCTGCTGTTTGAGCACAGTTGCAACTTTAACAGAGATACTGAACTTAGCATATATACCCACATGATGTGCAGAAGCTCACAGATTCTAACTGCTGCATATTTGCCATCATGAAAATAGTTAGGAAGGATCCTTTCAAAGGATCACAAAAACACCACCTTGAGGCATGGTTGCTTTACGCTATATGACTTGTAGTCAGTGATGAGCAAACAGTGATGGATCCCTCACCCAATTCATCTGCTGGTTGGCAGCAAACTACCAGTTATCTGGCACCCATGGGGATTGGTAGGTATTGGATAACAAGTTTCTGTATGTTTGAGTAACAACCAACCACCAACCAGCCTTTTTCCACCATTGCTCCATTCACCTGCTGGCTAGCTTCCACAGCTGACAGGCACATGGGTTACAATAGCAAGTGTGATATTGGCAAAATCAAATTGTAATAGCTGGCTCTTAAAGCCCTGCTCACTCTGTTTCATTCCCCCTAAGCTATAGCATTTATAATAAGTGTTTCACAGGGAGGTTTGATCTTATGAGTAAATATAATTTTTAATGTTCAGAAGCATATTGCACTTATTTGCCTCTTACATTTATGGAAAGATAAATCCATGTACACAGCTCCTCTTAAGTTATTCAGATTTGTATTACATTAGCCAATCTCTATTACTCAAGCTATTTGCAAGGCCTATTCATGTGGTGTGCAATGGTTTCATTTTAACCACTTCAAGACCAGGTGTTTAGACCCCCTTCCTGGCCAGGCCATTTTTCAGTGTTCAGCGCTGCAGTCCTTTGACTGACGTTTATTCCGTCATGCAACGCTGTACTGAAATGAATTTTATACCATTTTTTGGGGACAGATAGGGCTTTATTTTGGGGGTATTTAATCACCACTGGGGTTTTTATTTTTTATTATAATTAGGAAAAATTGCCCCCCCCATCTGTGCTGGGCCACAATAAATTTTCCATTCATTTAATTATGCCTATACAGCAACAGACATTTCATGATTTGAAAGTCACAAAGCAGAAAAAAAAACAATACATAGATACGATGAATAGTCTGTATAATCCTTGGAGTAGCACATGTTGGATACCCTTTTCAGTGTGGAAAAAGAAAAAGAAAAAAATAAGTTAAAAAAAAGATTTAAGACAGAAAAATATGCACATTACACCTTTGTGAACTAAACAAGCCATAAAATAATTAAAAACAACATCACAAAATAAAACCATTCATACAAGTCCATAGTTTGGCAGCATCAAAGTTTCACTAAGTGACAGCAGGTGAGGCTAAATTGTTGGATGGAAGAAACAAAGACAAATATCACTAGCAACTTCTACACAAGTATGGCAATACAAAGATGATGTTGAACAAAACACAAGCGTGAGCGCACGCACGTACGCGCACACACTCATAAACACACACACAATGGTGAATATGCATGTTACACCTGTTGGGAAATAAGGGTGTTAAAAAAAACCTCCTACTCATACTAAAGGAACAAAGACGAGGCATGCAATGATTTCATCATTATGAGAGGAGTATGTTCACACCCAGCATGATCGATAGGAGGAATGTATGCACCTATGTAGTGTGTTCACACCCAGCAGGTGTGTTGTGCAAAGCCCTGCATGAATTTCATGGTGATGTTGTGTAAATTAGCTGTACATTGTGTTGCTTGTGTTGATGAATGCAGGAATGTAAATGCCTGAGCTAACCGTTTTTGTCTAAACTGTGATGCACTCATGTTGTTGGGACATTAATTAGGTAGTGCAAAAAATAATGAAAGTCTCTCCATAAGTGGAATGAGGAACACTTAAAAACTGCCAAGAGGAAATAAGCAGACAAAAACAAACACTGCTGGACAGTACAGAATGGTTGGAATAATAGTCACACAGCTAAAAACTATGCACCAGTCGTGCGTGTTTATTCTATTTACCAAGAAATCATGAAGAATCGGCATGCTTGTGTTTCTGAGCTTAAGAAGTGTGTGAACGGGCCTCCACACATGTGCAGTTGGCTCATGCCGAGTTGAACAGGTCAGTGGTGTGTAAGTTCCATATTTTACAATATTGTTTTTAGCATTTTCAAAGTGTTTTTTCTGAATTTTTGTAGGCATAGATGTGAAGCAGCATTATTTATCTATCATGTGTATGATTTTTCCAGATATGGCATTAGTGGAAATATGCTTTTAGAGACTTGTATGCTGCTATTAGAGCGGCCTGTAGCCTATGGCGAATGTTACACAATGCGCGTGTACGTAAATACATAAAAACGTGCCATAACGGCGTGAAAATGTGTCACGCTAAGCGTGTTTAGTTGATGAATACTTTTTGCCGTGTAAACACGCGCATGCAGCTTGTGCGTGTTTAGGTTAGTAAATCACCCCCCCAGTGTGTTTAGTTATTTACCACAACAATTTATAGCGCTGCAGAATCGTTTTTGCTCACAAACAACTACTGTTACTCTAAGTCTGCTGCAGTGCCTTAAAAATATTAATATTTGCCTTGACAGAACCAAAAAAAAGCTCTAAAGAAGAATTTATGACTGTATAACGCAGTGCGAGCTTCCTAACCTTTCTGGCTATTAAATGTTAAGATGAAACGCAGAACATTTTGGAAGCATCACTAAAAAATAAGATGACAGTCCCCCAATCTGATAGATTTAGGATATTTCTTGTTGCGGAATCTAATTCACGGTAGCTTATGGGAGAGAACTGCACATTTCAGGTGCTTTAGAATATATGAGGAACATTAGTAAGGATTATATTTAAACGGAGTATTACTGCCTGGCTTTAAAACATGTTTTTCATATTCTACCACTAGGAAATTCCACATCCTCTTTTACTTTGTGTGTGTATATAAACATATATACTATATATAAATATATATATATATACATATTACAGTACATGTTAAAATGTAAGCTCTAATAAACAGAACCATCAATTTATTTTTCTATTCTGTATTGTTATTGTCGTGTTTTGTGGACAGTAGGGATGAGCATCGGATATGGGTTGACTAGAAGTTCAACCCGAACAAAAGTAATTCCTGGTTCAGGAAAAAGGCGGACTAATGCAGTAGTTTGTTTCTATAACAGCAAATTATTAAAAATGCACTTCTTGGCTTCTGAACTGTGGTCAGGTGGTTTAGAAAGGCCAGTCATGGGGATGGGGATCCCCATGGGATCATGGGGATGTGCCAGCCCCCTCCATATAAAAGTCAAGGTTCCCAGCAGCCTTTGTTCCGTGTGTGTTGGAGGAGCTATGCAATAGTTCGGGAGAAATCACAGAGTGTTTGTAAGTGGAGCTAGTTGCTGCTGCTGCTGTTGATTACTGCAAATGTCTGTATTTACATTGAGGCATAGGCACACTCACTCTGCATTGGACAGTCCTGGAGCAGATAGGATTAGATCACAGACTCTGTGCAGATCGATATAGCTTATGCCAGGGCTAGCCAAAATTCAGCCCACCAGCTGTTGTGGAAATAGGTCATTGCAACACTGACAGCCACAGGCATGACTCACACAGGCAGATGCATGATGGGATTTGTAATTTCACCACAGCTGGAGGGTCCAAGTTTGGCTACCCCTGGTTTGTGCCATCCAATACAGTGACCCTAAAAAGCCCTGTCCTGTTTAAAAAGCAGCCTAGGATTAGCGCTTAAATAATGTGCCTGTAGTCAATACAATATTTTGGCAGGTTTTTTTTAGGAAACAAAATACACTCACGATGATCACAACTGCTGCTACAATTTGTAAAGTCCCCGCCCCCCCTCCGTAATGCACAAACGCAAACATGCGTTGCTATATGCAAAAATTATGATTCTGCAACACATGTTACATATCACTGCAGTTGTTGGAGTGAGAACAATATTTCTAGGACCCTCACTCACTGTTATCTCTAAATTGATGAGCAGTACAGGCTTTTAAAGTAGTTTTAAAGCCTCACAGTTTTAATCCTAATTACATTTCTATTGGTCATTTGAGTATAGGACAAACGATTTTAGATTTCTAAAAAGTCCAGAAACACTTTCAACTGATGTGGTTAGTGCAGCTGGCTTCACGATTGCTCAGTGTCGCTTTCCCGAACATCCGGTCAAGGCACATGCATTGTGCGAACACATCGTCACCATCCAGTACCATCTTGGCACAGAGATGGAGACAGTAGACAAAGGATCCTGCTGTTCCCGAGACAGCAGGAAGTCCTCTCCTTCCTACTACTGCTGTGCCTCCAGAACCTTATTTATTACATTACACAGTGCCCCATCATGGCTCACCATTCTGGTCACCTCTTCAGGTAGTGAAAAGACGCTGCACACATCTTGAATCAAGAGCCACTAATTTGCTGCCTAGAGCCTTTCTCCATCCCATACATGCACAGGAACTTATTGATGGCCCGTTGTAGCAAGTTCTGGTGTGTGGCAGTTGCCAAGTAACCTGTGTTACCACTGCATCTTAGCCAGGCAATGCTTGCTGTTTACGATCACCTAAAGTGGCTGCAAACTCTTCTGGCCTGCATATCCTTGAAAGTATCTAACCAGGAAGCTCTACACAACCAGGTTCAGTACATGTGCCATGGGAAAGTACATATGTGAACTTCCACTGCCAAAGGGGACAGATTGGAGATAGGGGAGGAGGAAAGGTGAAGGGATGGGGCATGGTGTTCCCCAAGGGTGCAGGGCTTAAGGTAAGGAGTAGTGTTTATAGGTAGCTGAGACTAGATGGATTCAGAGAAGAAAGTCCATAGTCAGAAGCCAGGGTTTCCAGGTTTGGAAAACTAGGTTGTGAATTGGTAAGGACACTGGATAGTTTCTCATTAACCAACAATCTGTTTATGCACTCTTTTACTTTTAAGTTAGCTCTTGATCTTTTTCCCAGCTTTGGGAATAGTTTATTTAGCTGAAAAGGTGACAAGCCTAGAATCATATGATGTATGAGTAGAGGGGGGTGACAACAAAATGACAGTGAGTAATTTTGGTGTCACCCCTCCAATGGTGTCACACGGGTGCGGGCCGCACCCCCCGCACCCACCTTGTGACATCACTGGTATGAGGGGATCTTTTGGAATAGTGATGTGAAACAGAGTTTGGATTAGACCAACTATTCAGAACCAAGCTAGTTTTAGACAGCGTACTGCATGTATGACCACCTTTGTGACCACATTCCCTAAAGGATCTGTTGTTGTAGGATGAACAGCTTGCATAGTTACATAGTTAGTCAGGTTGAAAAAAGACACAAGTCCATCGAGTTCAACCAATAGAGATATGAAAGAAAAAAAAGCCTAAACAGAATGCCAAGCCCACAACCACCCCCTGTTGATCCAGAGGAAGGCAAAAAAACCCTATAAAGAATGGTTCATTTTGTTTCAACCGGGAAAAGAAATTCCTTCCTGATCCCATAAGGCAATCGGATATTCCCTGGATCAACAATCTCTGATGCTTAATATACCTGTAAGAACTTAATATCCAGTAATATTCTGTGCATTTAGGAATACATCCAGATTTTTTTTAAAACAATTAACTGAGCTAGAACTAGCTCCTGGGGGAGTCTATTCCACATTTTCACAGCTCTAACTGTGAAGAATCGAAACATGTGCGGGTACCCAGTGCCACCTAAAAAGAACCTTGTATGCTGATTCCATTACAGTTGTGTTGAAGGAGCATTCAGCTATTCTAGAGCATACAGGTGAAACTCGAATAATTAGAATATCGTGCAAAGTTCATTTATTTCACTAATGCAACTTAAAAGGTGAAACTAATATATGAGATAGACTCATTACATACAAAGCAAGATAATTCAAGCCGTGATTTGTCATAATTGTGATGATTATGGCTTATAGCTCATGAAAACCCCAAGAACCCCAAATCCACAACCTCAAAAAAGTAGATTATTACATGCAATCAATAAAACAAGGATTGTACATAGAACAATATTGGACCTCTGAAAAGCACAAGCATGCATATGTACTCAGTACTTGGTCTGGGCCCCTTTTGCATCACTTACTGCAATTACTTTTGCACAATATTCTAATTATTCGAGTTTCACCTGTATCTTACCCCAGTCCAATATTGGGTTAGTCAAATTTTGTGTATAGACACTGTTCTTTTTTCAACCTTTATTTAATTCTTTAATGTATGTAAATCCACACATCTGACAGAAAGTTTAATGCTGAATAACCATTTGCCCTGTGGCTACTGCACTGTCAATTGCAAGCAATTTAGCTGTTACTAACCACTTGTCAGCTAGAGCACAACATTCCGTAAAGAACAGAAATATTTTATCCAGTGAATGGTGTAATTGGGAGAGATGGAAGAGATGTTCTACAGTCTGTACAAATCTGTAGGTGGTGGCAGCAAAAGTGCATTTCAGGATGCTTGAAGCTGTACAGTGTGTATGCAGTTTACTACTATTCCGGTTGAAAGGAATGTTTGCCCGAGCAAGTAATGGATTACACTCATCCAACCTTATTAGCGGCAGAGTGGATTTTCCATTACTAGCTCATCTCTACTTTTAGGATCTATTCTGGTCTACCTGATTTATTTTATTTTTTTGATCAGAATCCATTTACCTGACAGTTCTCAAGAAAAGAAAACGATGTTTAGCTGAAGAACAAATGTAGGATTTGAATATAAAAAAGACTGCTACATATTACTTGTTAGGATTCTCTACTTTTTTATATTAGAAAAGTTTAGTATTGGATTCTCAGGCATGTATTTTGTATACAGGTGAAACTCAAATAATTAGAATATCGTGAAAAAGTAATTGCAGTAAGTGCTGCAAAAACCAAGTACTGAGTACATATGCATGCTTGTACTTTTCAGAGGTCCAATATTGTTCTATGTACAATCCTTGTTTTATTGATTGCATGTAATAATCTACTTTTTTGAGGTTGTGGATTTGGGGTTTTTGGGGTTTTCATGAGCTATAAGCCATAATCATCACAATTATGACAAATCACGGCTTGAATTATCTTGCTTTGCATGTAATGAGTCTATCTCATATATTAGTTTCACCTTTTAAGTTGCATTAGTGAAATAAATGAACTTTGCATGATATTCGAATTATTCGAGTTTCACCTGTATGCCTGAAAATCAGCCAGGTAATAATGGGGACTTTCTTCAACATATTTTTATTAGTATTTCATGTCATTTCAAGAAAAGTATTTAACTTACAGTTCACTTAGTATTTGAAGGCTAGAGCACAATAGCGATTTTGCCAAACTATAATTTGTCAATACAAATTGCTCAGCAAGGATTTTCAAAATTATCTGGTTAATTCTAACCCTAAAGTAAAATTAAGTACAATCACTAAGGGGGTTATTCCCTAAGCTACCGAAGGCATCCGAGTGAATAACCATCTAGAAGTGAAGTGAGCCGAACGCTGTTCAGCTAATCACTTTGGCCCAGTACGAATGAATTCAGCTGTACATCAGCTAAAATCAGCCGTACATCGGCTGGCTTCGGTTTGGCTGAGCCGATGTGAAGGAGCCATTCGACTTAGTCGATCCAACATCTGGATCGGCTTAGCTGAACCTCCATCAGTTCCCCTGCTGCCGTTCACCCTATTTTCATGGCAGTGCCGAACGGCATTTGGCTCGGCTATTCTACTCGCTACCTCCGAGGTAGCGAGCAGAATAACAGAGCTGAATGCTGTTCGTAATGAAAAGTTAATAAAAAAATTTTTTTTAAATGGTGCAGGTGTCTCCCTTCCAATCTATACCAGGCCCTTTATGCCTGGTAGGAATTTTAAGGAGGAACCCCACCCCCAAAAATGGGGGGGGGGAAACATGGAGTCTCCCCTAAAATTCCTAACCAGACCCTTAATCCGCGCACAGGCCTGTTAAGGCAGGAAAGGGGGTATACGAGCGAGCGCTCCCCCTCTCTGCACCATACCAGGCCACATGCCATCAGCATCGGAAGGGTGCTTTTCCAGGGCTCCCCCTGGAAAAGCACCTTATCCCTGTGCCGATGGGGACAAGGGCCTCTTCCCCACAAGCCCTTGGGCGTTGATTGTGGGAGCGTGTAGACAGGGTGGCTTCTGGGAACGTCTTTTCACCATTTCCGGGCTGAAATACGTCTATATGCGGCGGCCCACAGAAGTTAAAACAAGAACACAGCTGCCGCAGCAGCCGTGTTCTTGGTATCATTTTTAACACTCAGCGCTGGCTGTTAATGTAGAAGTGATCCGGTGTCTATACAGCCACTGTATCATTTGTACCGAGTGCCGCTGTCCCCACCTCCCCACCGTGCGGCGCTTGGAACCGGCTCGGCGGGTCTCCCTGCAATGATCAGAGAGAGATTTAGTGCCGCTGATCTATCCTCCAATCATTGGACCCAGATGTGATATGTATTACATCACTTCCGGTGTCACTATTTACTTTCTCCAGCTCTTAGAGTCAGGGGAAGAAGCTAGGCAAGCAGATCGCTGCTTCCTCAGCTTCTTTGGTGTCCCTAGGTGATTTTGGTCTGATGTCTCTATAAAGAGGACCTGTCACACCTTATCTGATATCACATAGGGGCTTGTAAGTCCCCTATGTGATAACAATAAAGTTAGTGTAAAAAAAAGTGTTTCAAGTATTAAAAATGAAAGTAAGATATAAATAAAAATAAAAAATGCAAAAAAAAAAGTCCCCCGCACATACCCACGCAAACACGTATCGGTGTGCCTACGTGCGAAAATGACAATTGAGCTACACATGTTACATATGGTGGCGAACGTCGGAGGGAGAGCAATAATTCTAGCACCGTCAATCACAGTTAGCACTAAACTGATGAGCGGTAAAAGCGTTTAGTTTTCCCTATGGGAAATTTGGGGTAATGACATTTGTGCGGCTTCACGAGTGAAAGTAATATTAAGGCTTGACATGTTTGGTATCTAATTACCCAGCCTGACCCCATCTTTCATATTTTACCAAACAATTGGGTATTATATTCTGTTTCTGTGCACTAAATTTTTATTTAGTTTATTTTATCCTAAAAATACTGGTTTGATAAACATTTGCGCAAATACCCTGCGACATAAAAAATTGCAACTAACATTTTTTTTATTCTACAGGGCCTCTGCTTTCAGAAAATATATAATTGTTTGGGGGTTTGGAGTTTTTTTTCTAGGCAAAAATTTATATTTTATCATGTCTGCGCAAATATAGATATTTCACAATTCCTTTAATTAAAAAACAAAATGTAAAAAATTGATCCAACGAAGTAATCCACGTAAATCACCGCATCCAGCATGCGATGAATGCGTGCACGCCCACCGACCCGTCCGCATCCGCACACACCGCAAAATTACCTTAACCGAGGGGCTCCGGTGGCGAAAGTGAGCTGAAGGATTAGCCAATACATTAGCCTCATCCTTGGGCTCCTTTGTGAATAACCCTCTAAAATCACATATCATCTTCACCATGCTAAAATTATTTAAAAATGAACACTCAATCTTTTTCAAAATGCAGCTTTTATTAAAATAAGATTTGGTAATCCTGACAGGGAGATGATTGTATAAGCCTTTCCTTTAATAGGGTGCCTCTCTCCAAATAGTGTTCCTGCTTTGTCATCGTGTCCCACAAAGTGGCCATTTCAACACACTTCATCCAGGCATGGTCCACTGTTGTCACTATGATAAAAAAATCCCTGGGCAAAGACATATAGACATAGCTGGAGTATATGTATGTAGATAGGACAAGGCTGCAAAGAGGCTGCAGGAGATCAGCAGTGCTAAGATGCAGCATAGGATGAAAAGGTGAAGGCAGTATTTTCTAAAAGAAAAATTTAATTTGCTTGATACACGGTGCTGTAGCAAAAGGACATGCCAACCAATAGGGTTTAGATATAGCCTAATAATATGGAGAGGAAATCATTATAGTTCAGAAAGTGAAAGGCTGTATATGAGAAACATCAAAAACTATTGACTGTATATGAGATTCCAAAAAACGGGTTAGATGCTGACACTAGCTAATCCTTCTTAAGCAATTGTAATACTTGTTCACACCAAGGTAAAGAACTTGTGTCCATTTGATGTTTCAATACACAGAATTCTTAATATTTTTGGCAACCAAGTTAAATTCTCCAGTATAGCTGCAAGAAGAAGAATCCATTGTACCATAGCTGCTCTTCAGACATTTTATTTTAAAAGGGTGAAACCATCCAAAGGCTCTTTGATTAAAAGCTTGGTGACATGCAACACATAAGAGACTGGTCTCTTCCTAGCCTTTGGATGATTTAAACCTGTTACAATAAAGAGTAAGCTTGGTACACTGGATTCTTTATCTTATTAAATCCATAAAGTGTCTTTATATCTACCAGCGCTCAAGCAATGACTTGTGATCTCTCCTGAGTGGATTTTCCTTGTCTTGAAAACTATGTTCGACACATTTTCCTAACTTTTGATGTGACATCTCTCCGTGATTTTTTAGTACTTTTAGTACTTTTAGTACTAGAATGACGTTTCTAGTACTTGTCTTTACTACAGCGGTTAAAAGGGTTAGTTCACCTTTTTTAAAAGATAGTCTATGCAGTTCATTAGTTACCATTACCGTTTTGCTGTCTGAGACGAAGCACGAAATGGCGCCCCCTCCAACTAATATTAGACATGAAATAAGTTAGGGTGAGTGAAACTTAGCCAAAATTGTGTTTTAACTGATATACAAAATATACAAGAATTCATATAATCTAAGATGGTAGAATATACATGATTTAGCCCTCATTCACACCATAAGTGTGTAAGCAACTGAAACATGCCAGTCACAGCTAGGACACATAGAAAGCAATTGTTCTCTACATGCCCCTTTTGCACCACAATGCAGGTATGATTTGCGGTGCAGTGTGCTGGAAAAAAATCAGACATGCTGACACTATGATTGAAGATCAATAAAGGTGTTCTTAGATGAAGATCTTTGCCGGTAACATATTTACTTCTCGGATATATGCTGCACCATCTGTTGAGTCACTTAAGCCCCTGCCAAATAAGGGGTACATTGGTCAGGTGTGCAATGGAATTCCTATATCTTTCCAAAATCTGAGACTCATATTTTAGTTAACTTTACATTGATATTACCTTGATTCTTTGATTACAAAGGATTTGAGTAAACATTAACGATGTACTGATACCATTTTTTTTCAAGACCAATACTTTTCCTCGCCAGTACCAATTACCAATACCTTTTTTGTGTCATGTGGCATTTTTTCTAAAACAATACATTTACACTATTTATTTCAGGACAGTGGTGGAGTACCAAGGCCCAGTCACAGCTGAAACCTCTGTGACCCTGGTAGTTCTGCCACTGACTCCAAGCTGTAGAGGGACTACAAATTCCAGCAATAAGTTATACAGAATATCTCCAGGGCTGTGCATTCTCCCCAGGGCTGTATGCAGCATCTCTAGGGCTGTGCATTTTCCCCAGGGCTGTGTGCAGTGTCTTTCCAGGGCTGTGTGCGGTGTATCTCCAGGGCTGCACAGTCTCCCCAGTGCTGTGTGTGGTGTCTCACCAGGGCTGTGTATTCTCACCAGGGCTGTGTGCAGCATCTCCCCAGGGCTGTGTATTGTCACCAGGGCAGTGCAGTTTCCCTGTGTGCAACATCTCTCCAGGGCTTTGAATTCTCACCAGGGCTGCATGCGGTCTCACCAGGGCTGTGTGCAGTCTCACTAGGGCTGTGTGCATTCTCCCCAGGGCTGTGTGTTGCATCTCTCCAGGGCTGTGCATTCTCACCAGATCTGTGTGCAGCGTCTCTCCAGGACTGTGCATTCTCTCCAGGGCTGTGTCCGACAACTCTCCCGGGCTGTGCACTCTCCCCAGGGCTGTGTGCGGCGTCTCTTCAGGGCTGTGCATTCTCCTTAGTGTTTTTTGTAGTGTCTCCTCAGGGCTGTGCATTCTCCCCAAGACTGTGTGCGGACTCTCACCAGGCGGTTCAGGGTCTCATGGGTGCGGGCGATGGGGCAGAGGAGGAGGAGGCAATGTGTGGCCGGAGGGGCACTGTAAAAGACAGCCGCAGTAGGTTCCCACAAGGCTGCTGAGGTCCCCAGCAAGCACGGGTATCAGTATCGGTGCATCCCTAGTAAATATTAAGTTATATAAAATCCCCCTTACAGTCCTTCGTTACATCACAATCAACTGAGTCCCCCCTTACATCACAGTCCCCAGTGTCCCCCCCTACTTTAGAGTCCTTTACATCAGAATCCTAAGGACTAAGGATTGATATAAGGGGGGACCCTCGGGTTGTCTCCAGAGTTGCCCTCTTACATCAGTGTCCACACAGTTCCTCCATTACATCAGCATCCCCACAGTTCCCCTCCTATACATCAGCATCCCCAAAGCCCCCCTTGCATTAGTGTCCACAGAGCCCCCCATGCATCACCATCCCCAGAGACCCCCTTACATCAGCATCTCCAGATCCCCCCTTAGATCAACATCCTCAGAGTTCCCCTTACATCAGAATCCCCAGAGACCACCTTACATCAGCATCTCCAGAGACCCCCTTCCATAAGCATCCCCAGAGAACACCCTTACATCAGTGTCTCCAGAGACTACTTTACATCAGAGTTCCCAGACACTGGAGACCCCAATGCTAGGGTTCCCCCTTATATACCTTCACAAGTTGGGAGGCAGCAACGCACGGGAGTTGGAGAACAATCTGCTGCATATTATGTTCATCAGAAAACTGTGTCCAAAAGAGATGCTATCTGAGACAACAGCCTCAGTCTGCTAAATAAAGGGATGGCCCTATTTGGAACTATTGTTATTGATTTTTTAATATGAGACCAAACACTCCTGAAAGTACCTAAGAAGCAAAGCAATTCACAAGTCCCAATGAAGGGGTATATCTGAAATGCGTTGGACTTTTTAATCTGTTGATCTCTTGTGGATTTCTTTTCACCTTCATTGTGCTGTGTAATTATATATACTGTACACTGGGTCATTATATAAACAGAGTTCATTTAGCTTGTATATATGGTTCTTTTCTAGAACTGTTTATGCAAACATTTGACTACAATTATTGTCTTCATTGTAAGGTTTTTTTTATATACATGTTTATTCTTATTTTAATATAGCTAACTATTTTCAGGTGTGCTTATTTAGGTACACTTGCAAATCAGTTCAATTTGCTAAACCATACCACCGACCAGTATGGTTTTATTTTATTTTTTTCTCCTGTTCTTAGAATGATTGTAGACCAATAGGCAAGTTATCAGCCTCGAAACCCCACTGTATCCCTGAAGGTATTGAAGAAGTTAAAAAGAGTAATGCTCCACTGTCACTACATCTGCCATAGTGAGGTGCTGAAGGTATATCCATTGACCAATAAATACATAGCTATGTAGTCAGTCAGGCTGAAAAAAGACACTCCCATTGAGTTCAACCAATAGATTAAAAAAGTTTAACTGGCATTCACAGGAAGGCACAAAAAAACAAAAAAAAAACACTTACAGTATAAATTGTGATCTAATTTTCTGTTACAGTAAAACATTTTTTTCCAGATGCCCTAAGACAATCAGAAACTTTGATAATCAATATATGGTGTTATTTATTATTTAAAAAAATAGGCATGTATATTCTGTGCATTAAAAAAACACATCCAGCCTTTTTTTAACGCTATTTCACAGTTACAAAGCTCTTACTGTAAAGAAGTATTTCCATATGCGGAGGTTACACCGCTTGCCCCGCACATTTTAAAAAAAGAACAGCCCCTTACTTTTCAGTTAAAACTTTGATCCCTGTCGTGTACAGTTGCTATAAATTCTGCAACTATTTTAAGAGGCTGTAAACTATTTATATTAGTCCTGCTCCTGGGGAAATACCAGTCTTGCCCCCTGGTGAAACCTGAACATTCTCTTGAAGCTATCCTCCTGAAGTAATCCCCTTCCTCTAAGAATAGATTTATTACCTATCTAGTGCCAAGGAGCATCCTTTTTTTCTGCATGTTCTGACCACAGAAATAATTGAAATACCTACAGTGAAGAGGAGGGGTATGTAAGGAAAATAAATCATATATTTTCAACTATATGTTTTCGGGTAATCATTGTCATGCAAGCTACAGATGGCTAAATGTAAAATTCCCCCAAGCAAACCCCAATCAGTATTTTGACTATTACTGCTTAGCATACAATAAACCTTGCGGTGAATATTTATGCTTTAGTTTAGATGATACTACACACTATGAGGGTTATTCACAAAAGAGTGAATAGTTTGGAGAAGGCAGGAGAAGTGAACAATCTAGGACTACATAGCTGAACTGGAAAGTGAGTTGAATTGGAGAATTTTTCCTAATCAGCTTTGTTGGCCTAGATTGTTCACTTCTCCTGCCTTCTCCAAACTCTTCACCCTTTAGTAAATAACCCTGTATATGTGTTCTTGCTTGCTCTCTGTGGTGGTGGTTAGCACACAAGTTCATGATATGATTATTAATCTATAATATTAGATAAATATTATACAGCAAAAATAACTCCGTATACAATTCATAAAATGATTTTACTTTAATATAGTAGGATTTATATTCTTGAATGCTGCTTCCAAATTTAGTAACATAGCAACTAATGAGAATGTATCTTGTACTGGTTTGGTTAAAACAGAGTAAGTTATGATTGCTGTTGGTTACTGCAGTTAAAGAGTATGTAAACCCTAACAATAAACTTTTTTTTTGCTCCCCTTTGGTCTCCTAAATATACCATTGAAAGCATTTTGTTATATCAATGTGCAATAAAACCCCTGTTGAATCTGCCATGAATTTAGATCTGTCCCATGACCTATAAACATTTCCTTTATTATTATTTTTATTATACAGGATTTATATAGCGCCAACAGTTTGCGCAGTGCTTTACAAAATAAGGAAAACATGACAATTACAATACAATTCAAGGCAAGATGGTAAGGAGGGCCTTGCCCGTGAGGGCTTACAATCTAAAAGGGATGGGCAAGTGATACATGAGGAGGTAACTGTGTGGGGATAAATTGTTTGCGAACTTGATGGTTGAGTGGTGTGGTTGGCCGAACATGCTCATCATGTTCGGCCGGCCTGAAGTGCAGAAGGAGTTCGACTCGGCCGATCCAACATCTGCAGGCTACTCGCTGCTGTTTGGCCTATTCTGCCTGGTACCTCTGTGGTACCGAGCAGAATAGAAAAACAGTTTAAAAAGTAGAAAAAATAAAATAGAAAACGATTGAGCGGTGCTAGCTTTTTTTTTCTGACTGAGGGCGGCCAGCAGCCCCATGTCAGAAAAAAAAACATATCGCAAGGAAAGGTTTACTCTGCTCAATCGAGCAGAATAAACCTTTCCGGGAGAAAGTGTTTCTCTCCTGGGCGGCCGGCAACTCTGCAAGTGGCCGGAGCCAGCCGTGAGATGACGGCCGGCTCCACCCAGCTGTCAGAAGCAGGCTGTCGGCCGACCAATGGCCGGCCATTCGGCCTGCTTCAGCTTTCACCTCGGCTCAGTGGAGCCGAGGCATATGCCTTCGGCTCCACTGAGCCGCTCCGCCAACTTCGGGAGCTGTACGGACTATAGTGAATAGCCCTACAGCAGCCCTTTTGTTCAGCAGAGTAAGGCTTCACTACTCACTAATTCTAAGGTTATGACTAGAGATGAGCTTCGGGCTCAGGTTGAACATGAGCTTGACTCAAACCCAGCCTGTTTGAAGTTCAATAAAAGGGCAAACAAACTGGCCATCAACTTGCCCTAAAATGTGGGGCAGCAAGCATGTGCCCTCCCCCCATCCTGAACCCTACCGATCCGTATGACCTCAAAATTGGGAAAATACTTTGCAAGGGAAGGTGTCAAACAAGCCAGCTGTGGTCTGTCATTTAGAGGCAGCAGTAGTGATACCACTGCTAAATGACAGATCCCCTGGTTTGTTGACACACAGAAGCCAGCAAGAATTTGCCACTCCTAAATTACAGCTCTCTGACTACTGTTTGTAAGCACAAAATGTCAGTTTTAAAGGAGTAGAATCTACTGCCTCTGCAACTACATGTGCATCTTGCAGGCCTCAGCCAAGCATTAAAAGGCTTTGTGTGTTTTCACTGTTGCCTCCTAAGCCACATTAAAAGGCCCTCTCTTCTCTGGATGGCTTTTTTTTAAAAATTTTTGCATTGGCACATGTCCCCCATGAAAGTGTCCACCTAGCCATGCCTTTTTCTTAATAAAAGCTTTCAAACTAGTCTTGAAAAGGCCCAATTCGCTTATCACTAGCTATGACCTATGACACCTTTTCTTGAGCAACCTCTCCATCTTTGGAGCATCTTCAGGGATCTGAGTGTCAAACATTCCCTGACACAGCAAAAGGAACCAGGCACCAGCAAAAATACAGATTAAGCAAACATTTTGGGTTTGGGTTGTTAACAAGTTAACAAGAAACAAAAATGCTCACATCCCATTTACTCTGATTGCTTAATATTTTTGTGATGGTTATATTGCAACTGTAAAATGAAGAATTGTACAAAAAAATGTATGGCCTATGTTTGGGTTTGTAGATATAACTTGGATTCCCTAGCATTTCTGAAATGTACCTTTAGTAAAAATCTTTTTTTGTTTAAATAGCAACAGCTACATACAGTAAAAGGTCTTCTTACCATACATGTAAGTCCTGGTGAAACCTACACTGAGTGTACTAAGAAACAGCACTGTTATAAGTAAGAACAGCTTAGTTTTCCAAAAAGGTAAAGGTTAAACATTTATTTTTGTCTACAGTATACCTTCTTCAGCTTACCGGAAGCCTAAGCCCTCTAGAGCTCACTACAAACCTAGGAAAAATCTATGTTAAACAGCGCTCTGCCCACAGAGACTAAGTTCAATAAGCAAATATATAGTTCGCTTTTTAGGTTGACTGTCACTTTCAAGAGACAAGATAGTTGGACCTATAGATTCAGTTTAACCACTTCCTGTCCAGGTGTTTAGACCCCCTTCCTGGTTTTTTAAATTCCGGCCATTTCCCGCTCGCGCGCGCCTGGTGGCGCGCGCAAGGGGGCGTGTCTGGGCGGACGTCTAGAGACGCCCGCTCAGATCGAGAGAGCTCCTGGCCGGCCGTTTTTTTACTACGGCCGGCCCGGAGGCAGTTAAATGCCTAAAATATGTATAGGGGCTAATATAGGGATTTTAAAAGCATATTTAAATAAAAAGGATGGTGATTATCACAGTGATAATGGATAACAGGTTAGCTTTATATTAAACACTATTTTTGAGGACATACAGACACTTTGCTCAGACTCAAAATCAATTTCTACTAGCACGAAAAACCTTTTCTATAAGATTAAATCAAGGAGCTCATCTGGAATAATGGAATTGTTCAGTGAATAAGCTTAAAAATATACAAGGTCAAACATTTTGGTTACCACAATCCTGCTGAAAATACCTTTGACATTACACTGTGTAGAGTACCAACGGTGTTACAGAAATAAAAGGTAATGCACTCTTTCATTGCTGACATGGCCAAAAAAGAGTTTATCACCTATGCCTATTCATTACTAAAGGGATAGTAAAGTCAGGCCTGTAGTAGTAGACACAGGGGTTAGTACAAGGCCTGCATGCACGGGGCAGAAAAAGTTAAGTGGAGTTTGTCATATACCTGATTGGTTGGGGGTGAATAGGAGTTGTAGGTGGGTTCAGGGAGAAAGAAAGTTAGCAGCACACATTCTGAGACAACTTTCTCTCTCAGGACTGCTCCTCTGCTGATTGACATCAGGCAGTGGGTGGAGCAAAAGCCAGCCTGCTATTGGTTATTGCACTTTAAAATGTGGCCTGGTATGGTGAAGGGAGGGGGGCACTTGAGTGTGCCCCCCCCCTTTCATGCCCTGCCAGACAGCTGCCTGGATTAAGGGTCTGGTATGGGATTTAGGGGGGACCTCAAGTTTTTTTGGCATTGGGGTTCCCCTTAAAATTTCTACCAGACCTAAAGGGTCTGGTATAAATTGTTGGAGGAACCCCACGCTGTTTTTTTTTATTATTATTATTTCTGTGAACAGTTAAACACTTTAGTGTATTCTGTGACAGCTGTCAGATACTTTACATTTAGGATCGAAGTGTCCTCAAAGGAGCAGAAGCTGTTACAGAATATCACATAGCTCTCATCTTCTTTCATTATTTACATTTTATAACAATATTGTGTTACTTTGTATTTATTTGAGGTGGATGACAAACCAGATCCATTCTGTTAATGGTGTATAAATCAGAATGTTATGGTTTTTATTCTTTAAGTAGGACAGAATACAGCATCCATTACAAGAATTAAAGGGAAAGCTTAGTGTATTTTAGTTGAACAAATGTACTGAGTTATTATTGCAGTGCTTACCTTGAGGTATATTTCCACTTTTGCAGTCATATTTAGGAAAATCTCAATATATGTTTGTTATGTGTTCCTATTCACACAGCATTCCTAAAAATATATTTTTTAAATATCTCTCACCTTTTAGATGTCTTTGTGAAGTAGGCCTTTAGACAGATTACCTGTGCTGAGCTTCCACCCATTATCACGCAATGTTTCTAGATCTTTAACCCTTTGTTAGGATAGGCAGTATTCAATTGTAGTTTACAACTGATAATACGATCTGCCAACAAAGTACAGGCAGGGTTAATTCAAGTGTATTTCCACTTTTGCAGCCAAATTGGAATAACACCTATTTTATATTTGTTACATGTTCACATAGTATAAGTTAAAAAAATATTTTAACATAGTAACATAGTAGGTAAGGTTGAATAAAGACAAAAGTCCATCATGTTCAACCTATATGTATATGTATTTGTGTGTCGATATACAGGTGAAACTCGAATAATTAGAATATCGTGCAAAAGTTCATTTATTTCACTAATGCAACTTAAAAGGTGAAACTAATATATGAGATAGACTCATTACATGTAAAGCAAGATAGTTCAAGCTGTGATTTGTCATAATTGTGATGAGTATGGCTTACAGCTCATGAAAACCCCAAATCCACAATCTCAGAAAATTAGAATATTCAATTCAGAATTGAGAAAGCTGGTTGGATGGCTAGTGAAACGTCTTCAAGAGAAATACAGCAAGTCCAGTTGCCTTGACTTATTTCTTTACAGATATACCATGACCTGGATAAATGAGAACCTTCACATATATGTAATTGTGTCTCACAAATTTATTGCGAAGAACAGCATCGCAGACATATATTCCAAAAGTTGGGGCCTCTCATGGTTCCTTTCTCAAGGCAACATAGAGTGATAGGGGATACTACTACACCCTCCTAGCTCATTATGGAAGGCCTCTTGGTCTTGGCCTTAGAAAATAACTACTTTAGGTCGGAAAAACAATATTATAATTAGACTAGGGGCACTGCATTGGGCAGCTAGGGGGTACTGTCTTACAGTATACCAACCTATTTCATTTAAAGGCTCAGGAACCCTTTGCAGGTGTTATGGCTTAATTAGCTGATTAGAGTGGGACACTTTGAGCCTAGAATATTGCACCTTTTCTCAATATTCTAATGTTCTGAGATTGTGGATTTAGGGTTTTCATTAACTGTAAGCCATAATCATCACAATTATGACAAATCACAGCTTGAACTATCTTGCTTTGCATGTAATGAAAAAACGAAAAATGGGGATAGGATTCACCGGCGCTTCATCAGAAGGGCGCTGTTTAGCACAGGTTTTGACTCTACTATTTAAGTAGAACAAGAATCATTACATCAATTAGTGACACATGAGAACTGTCTCGACAGAATCACGTGCTCGTATGTGTCCGCGCAGGGGTTATTCTTTTGACCGGAAGGCAATCCGGTACTTTAAACTATAACAAAGAGATATTCGTTGAACTATAACAAAGAGATATACAGGGGATGATTTATATACCGTTGGAATAGCAAATAACTTTGTCAACCAGATTCAAAGGCTTTATGCACATTATGGATTTTCTATGCTGCTTGGTTCCATCTAGTGGCCATAATGCACTGTAACTCTTGTTCTCATAGCTGTTTGCTGTGTGAACAGTTTATAAATCAACCCCACAGAGTCTCCACCACAGTAAATAACTACCTGCTAGAATTTTTTTTACATTTAAACTAGGGATGTCCCGATGCCACTTTTTCAGGCCCAAGTACAAGTACTTCCCATCATGTACTTGCCGATACCAATTACCGATACTTTTTCTTAAAGGGACAGGTGACTTTAAATGATCCATAGTACAACTACATGTTCTGTACTATGGATCATGATTTAACCTATTCATGTTAGCAGCGGAGAATTGTAACTCTATTGCTGGAGTGTAGTGGAGGTATGTGCTGTATATAGGTACTACATATACATTACACACATCCAGTACACTATAGCAATAGATTTACAGCCAGCCCCGTTCCAGCTTCCCTAACTCACAGTTTCACACCGATCCCTGTTGCCTCTTGTAGTCGGCGCTGGGCAGGATCGCTGCATCGCGTCTCGGTGCTCAGCTTGTGGGAGGCGCTCACAATTCTGCCCTGCTAACATGAATAGGTTAAATCGTGATCCATAGTACATATACAGCACATACATACAGTACACTGCAGTAATAGAGTTACACGTATCCCCTGCTAGCATGAATAGGTTAAATCATGATCCATAGTACATAATAGTACATAACATGTAGTTGTACTATGGATCATTTAACCCATTCATGTTAGCAGGAGATCATTGTAAATCTATTGCTGCAATGTACGGGACATTTGTGCTGTATATGTACAGTACATATAGATATACAATTCTGCACTGCTAACATGAATGGGTTAAATGATCCGTAGTACAGGGCTACATATCATGTACTACGGATCATTTAACCCATTCATATTAGCAGAGAATAATTGTAAATCTATTGTTGCAGTGCATTCTATATGTAGTATATAGTACATGTACATATAGAATGCGCTGCAACAATAGATGTACATTTATCCTCTGCTAACATGAATGGGTTAAATGATCCCTAGTACAGGGCTACATACAGATCATTTAACCCATTCATGTTAGCAGAGTATAATTGTAAATGTATTGTCTGCACTGTATTAGCAGCATGTACTCTATATGTACTCTAGATGCAGTACATATAGAGTATATACTGCTAATACAGTGCACTATGTAAAAAAAATCAAATTTTGTATGTTAATTTATATGCAAATATCACATTACATGCCTACAAGTTTTAAATGGCTTTAAAGGAGAACTATGGGGTCAGGGCTTTTCCCCATAGTTCTCCTTAGGGTAACGGGAGGACACAAACTAGCGTCCTCCCGTTACCCTAAGCTCAGTATACTGGTGAGGTGAGGAAATCAGTACTTTGTGCTGTCTTAATACCCTTAATACCCTGTTGTCATTGTTACTGCTGAAGGAAGCACTCTTGTGGACAAAAAAGCTATTTGATATAACAATTTGGTTTAAATCTCCATGTGATTAATACATTCGTCTTTCATTTAATGGCACAGATTACTTATCAAAATATATGTAATGGATTGCTGAATGTTGTCCATACACAGCCGCTGCAGGGTTTTTTTTCTTACTTACCTCGCCGAGCGTCGCGTCACTGCTGCTCCGGTGGGCGGAGCTCCGAGCGGGGTCATATGGCAGTCTCCGGCCGCCTAAATTAGGACCCCACCTGGAGCTCCGCCCACCAGAGCAGCAGTGACACGACGATCGGCGAGGTAAGTAAGGGGAAAAAAATGCTGAATGTTGTCCATACACAGCCGCTGCGTTTTATTTTTTCTTACTTACCTCGCCGAGCGTCGCGTCACTGCTGCTCCGGTGGGCGGAGCTCCGATAATAAGCAGAAAAATAGGACTTGACATATACTGTAATTCTTTTACATTGTTTTATTTTATACAAATGTTATATTTTTTTATTTTAACAATATATTTGAGATTTTATTGATCTCATATACTGAAAGAAAAAATAACCTTTAATATAAGGGCTATCTTGACTTCCCAGGGCTCCAGAGAATTATATATAAGCTTCTCTACAGCCTAAAATAACATCTTCATTACAAATCTGTTGGGCCCCTTGACCTGGTGTGGCCATGAGGGAAATACCCCGATAGTCTCTTTGTTCTTTTTAATAAAATAGCCATGTGCATACAAAGAAATCTGATGATATAACACACAGCAGTATCTAATATATTCTAATGACATCTGCCTCCTTAGCACTGAGAAGCTTCCACGTTATCTTACAGTAGTGTAGATTTGCTGATCACACAGAGAATCATTAAGACATTTCCCTTTCTGAATTAGAAACATGTTCCCTTCTGCTGCCTCGCACAAATCAACTTTCCCCAGGTGGCTCTCTTTTACAGACAAATCTGATACTCTGCTTAATTTGCATATCTGAATTATTAAAAATGTGTCTTATCAATAATTAAACCCAGGCATGTTTTGCTGGCGCTTTTCTTGTTTTTCTTGCTCTTTAATGACACCAGAGATGTGACTTGTTAACTCTTTACAGTGCCAGACACTGTAGTGCAATTGAAAGAATTGCCTTTTTCTATAGATAGATTTGTTTTTACAGTGCAATGGGGTAGTAAACGGATAATTTATTGTACTGCTTTAATTTAATTTTGATATTTTATTATTTTGATATTTTTTTAGTTGTTTTATTCCCTAGTGGCTTCTCCGAATCACCTCATGTACTATATATATACCATTTGTTACTGATTTACAAATGTTGTAGGACATCCAAAGTATATCTCCCAAATTCTGAGTAGCTTTTAGCATCCATTTAGTGCAAATATTTGTAACAAAGAAGTTGGACAAGGAGCCAATCAGTTTATGCGGTAACAAGAAGCATGCTGATCAAAGGAGAAAGAGTCACAGAGAGATAAGCCTTTCATTGTGTTGTTTCTCTTTTGATTGTCCAATAACAACCTAGGGTGGATCCAGGAAGATCTGGGCTCAGAGGGAGTAGGTTGAATGATGCTGGCCATCAGACTGAGGACATCTTGCAGCAGAAAGGTCCTGCAGGAAAATCTCTGCATTGAAGGTGAAAATTCAAACAAAAACTGTTTTTGTTATATTATTCTGTTTTAAGTTATAAATCCTAAATACTAGAGCTGTGGGTATTTTACAAGTACCTGCAAAGCTGTTACCTGTGCACTTTTTTGTTTTACAGTACTGACTCAGGCTGTGTCTTTTGCAGATAATATTGAATTGATTGCTGGTCTGAGGTTTAGTTTAGCTGGCTGTGGAACCCTAGAATGTCTCTAGCACATTTTATTGGGAGTGCTATAGAAACAAGGGTTGAAAAGTGGTAAGCGTGACAATTCCTATGTCTCCAGGGGGCCTGCAAGCCACCTGTCACCTAAATCTTTTAACCTGACTGCAACACCATCCTGTACAATCAAATGGAGATTCTAAGCTAACAATATTGTCTCCCCAGAAACATAGCATGCCTTACTTTTCAACAAAACTTTTTTGTTTTCCAGTGGAATGTTATTTTCCCATGAATAAAAAGAAGCATATAAGGAAATGCAGGCAGCAGCTGCTAGCTTTTTTTAGAGGAAATAAAAATGCTTTTGTTATGTGCCGTATTATTTCTTTTGATCTCCAGGGTAAGATAAATGAAAATGAACAAAATAAAAATCAAACTAAAGCTATACGTATCAGTCCCTACAGAACCTAGTGTAAGTAGAAGTGTTTTGATTGCTAAGCTAACAGTATATTTTTGGTTTGTATTTTTCTTTTACTAGATCCAAATTCATTTTTGTATAGAGCTGAAATTGCAAATAATATGTCTCTAGACACCACACAAAACTCTACCGCAAAGAGCTGCTGCAAAATTCTAAATTCAGTACAAAATGAGCTCGTAGCATAGCCTCGAACATGTCTACATTTTTCTTTTTAAGTAAACTCTTTAGCAGAAAAGCTAATGACCCCCACTGCATTTTGGATTACTGTTATATATCTTCTGTTACACATTAGCCATTGCAAACTATGGCCGTGATTTCAAGAACTGCACAGTTTAAAAGTCTTCATGTGTTAAAATAATTCCTCGAACAGACACTCACATTAGTTGCATGTTCCTCTGTCATTATAAGGTGCAGGCAACAATTTGCCAATGCACATTGTGCTGGGTTCACACCTTTTAACGTGCCAGAATACAAAAATGTGCGCCTTTTAACATGCCAGAATACAAAAACGTGCACCAATGATAAAGAGCGGAGGGGAGTTTTCTGACAGGTAATGTTCACCTTTGATGTAGCTAGCCAAGAGAGTTTACAGGAGCCATAGTACGCAGAGGTATCCGGCGTGACCTAAGTTTAAAGCTAAACTCCAGCCTTAACTTTAGTGTTGCACAGGATACTCTACTGTACCAAAATTGCTTTTTCTGATTTCACTACCCACTGTGAAATTTTCACACTGTACATTAGAAGCTGTAGTAAGTTGGAGAGAGCCTGCCTCATTTCCTGGCTGGAGGACATCTAGCATGATCCTTTTCTCCACAGCTTGACTGTCCCTGTCCTACAACCTTTTTAATTCATTGGATTTCAGTTCTTTCAATCATAGAGGCTCATCATTACATGGGGACATTACCTAGGGTGGTCTGCATGCAAAATGCAGGTTGCCTAGGAACACCCACTTCTCCAGACTGTCATCCACAAATCCATGATTTTTGCATAACTACTACAAAGAGACAGCCCATTGCTTGCATCAGGGATGAACATTCTAGGGAGGAGTACTGAATTAGGGTGCTGTGATGTTTTTAGCAAGTTATGCACAGCTTCATGCCAGCTTCTCCCACCAGCCATAATTGCATAAAGAAGCACCAAGACCCAGTGATGACATCACTGGGTCCATAGTAAAGTATGTAATTAAAACTGGAGGGTTTCATTTATTTAGAATGTTGATAAGAGGGAGAGCGAAACCAGGAAAGGCACAATATACATATTAAACATCAGTTTAAAAACATGTATACAATTATCACATTAAAATAGCCCAACTTTAGTTTTCTTGTGGACCCCCTTGTCCTTGCCTAAACCCCTCTGTTTTATTTTTTGATGAATTCCCTTTATACTTAGAGTATAGTTCCACTTTTGTAGCCAAATTGGGATAACATCTACTTTATATTTGTTGTATGTTCCTATTTACATTGCATAACTTAAAAAACAAATCTTACCTTTATGGGATTTTTACTTAACAATCCTACCTAGCTTCCCCCTATGTAATGATTTTGAAGGGGCCGGAGGGAAGCTAATGTTTATTCTAATTAACCCTGTCTGTACTGTGCTGCTAGATTTTATTATCAGTTGTAAACTAATTTTGAACCCTGTCTGTCCTAACAGAGGGTTAAAGATCTAGAAGCAATGAATGTTAATTGACTTTTGAGAGGAATCTCAGTCTGTTCCTTGGTTTGTGCCTCCACTTTCACTTTCCAAGTGCTCAGAGTAGATTGGAATCTGCAAAAAGGCCTTCACCAAAGAAACATATAAAAGGTATGAAATATATATATTTTTTAAATAATTTTTAGCTATTCTGTGTGAATGGGAACACAAAACAATCATATAGCGGAATTTTCTCAAATTTGACTGCAAAAGTGGAAATATGCTTTATCCCTTTCCCTGCCAAGGAAGTACGGCATACGGCGGAACGAAAATGTTCCTGGCTGGCAAGGTCAGTATGCCGTACGGACCTGGCATTTACAGTTCTGGTATAAGCTCATGGTCGCTTTAGCGACCATGAACTTATACCAGAACGGTTCCCCTGACTGTCCCCTGTAAATTAATAGCTGTCATCAGCGGCTCACAAGCCGCTGATGAGCGCTATTAACTAAAATACCGGGCGCCCCCCCGCTGTCACTGGCTGCCGGCATCTGCAGCCTGTCATCCCTGCCCGGAGCCGCTCCAGGCAGGGATCTGTGTCGGCATTGATCCCCCGCTGGAGTACTGTGTCATACAACCCAGAAGAGATTAGTTTGTCTCTTGCAAGCCACATGAACAACAACATACATTCATGATAAATGTACTGTTTCAGAGGGTGCTGTTCTGTCATAGTATTATGATATGATTATATCTTGGTATTGTTGTCTTATTATAGTATATGATATAGTGTTATGATAATGGATGATCACATCAACAACAATCTCTTTGGTGTGCTATTCATTATCATAATCCTATCATTCAATCTGTAGAAGGCCTTGGGCTAAAACACAGAACGGTAAACCAGAAGACAACAGTGTCAGAGAGGAGGTGAGTATTGCAGCCTTACTGAAAAAAAGCTTTCAAGAATATGTTTTTTTCACCAGTTTATTTTTTATAGTTTATAAAACATTTTGACTGATGTGGATTTGTTTTATTTTTTTAGGAAGTTATAAAACATAGGTGAATTATGCAATGATTGAACAAGACCAAAATTTGAGGTAAATCTTGCAATAGTCTCATAGGAGGTCATTTAGTAAAACATTACATTTTATGCTAGCACAATACGCTTGCATTGGTTTTAAATATCAATTTAGGTTAACATTTTAATAAAATTATTTTAAATAAACACACATTTACTGGGATTGCAAAAAAAATTATATTTTTTTTAATTAATGAAATAGTATGTTATAAGAAATCATGCACTTCTTCATCATTCTTGGTGGTGTTTAAAGAGACCCTGTTGCTACTTTTTCAAAGGTCTAAAAAGCACATAAGGCCAATCTGTAAAATAGAAACCTACAGTAGTGCTCTTTTGTGCCTCAATAACTCTAGCAAGGGTAGCCCTCTCTCTTAAAACTGTAGAGAATTAACACTTCCTGTAGTGTTGGAACCTTCTAGTCTGCCCGCATCCACTTCCACCCCCCAACCCATCATCACAGTGTTTCACCAATCTTGTTAGTAAGTTCCATGCATTGACAGTGTAGGCTGTGCACGCGTAAGCACTCACATTGCAATTGCACAGTAATGTCTGTGAACACACAATTCATTTGTATGCATATGACTAATGTGCCAGTGTATGTGCATGTCCTTCCGTAAATGAGACCCAGTGTCTTAAGTATTGATGCAAGAGGATCAGTATGACAGCTGGATAACTAGCATTGGCAAAATTACAGCCTATTGGGAGCCGTTGCCTTATTCTTTGCAGACTCAAATATAAAGATGCAACCTGCTCATAAGGTAAATAGGCTGTAAAGTGGTTTGTGGCAGTTTAGATCTTCATCATATTTTTAGTCAGAATTATTGTTATATATTTATATGTTGGAGAATTCAGGGTGCTTTTATTTCCCTTGTAATTTATTTAGTGGCTAAAGTAGCAAGCCCTTGCTGATGGGATATGAGCATTTGTTATCAGTAACAGCTCAGCATATGCTCAGTCTGCACTAAGTTCCTCCCAAGGGTTCAGTAATTGAGTCTCTGTAGCCCAGCACCTGAGTTGCTTCTGGCTTTATTCAGCTGTCTTGAGCATAACATGCTTTCTTTTCTTTCCCTTTCTTGGTCGCATGTTTGACGGAATCTGAGTTTCAAAACCAGTAGGTATCAGCTAGAGTATGTTTGCTGCTAATGAGGCCTCCCAGGATCTCAATGCTTCACCTTCCCTTCCATCCTCTTATTTGTACACAGGAGGGTTCAGTATACTCTTATGCATTTGCTTATCGACAAAAGCTTTTGTTGCTGTATGTTGAAAAAGTTTTTGTAACTTGTAAGCATTAACTCCCTCCTTTCCTGGAAAGCAATACAGCATGCCACATTGAGTTGATATCTAGCTATGACACAGGTTAAACCAGCTCTGTTGAAATCCCAGTGCCTGAGCAAGGATGAATGGGAATTAAAAGAAACTGTAACTTCTGAGTGCCAACCTCATCACACTGCATTAAATAGACATTTGGCACATATTTGTTGATCAACAATGGAGCAGGTGCTTCTACTTACATCACTGCTGGTAAATATTTTTGCAGAGGGAGACATCAGGGGAGTTGTCATCTGCCATCATCATAACATTTTATCACCTATTAGTAATGCTAATGTCTTGTGAAAGGAATAACATTAAATCTAATGACCTACATTAACAACAAACAGCTCATAGTGTAGTTTAAAGCTAATTCTATTAAATACAAATCCCATAGCAACATTTTCAACCCTGGCATTGCCTGGCTTAATCTACACTCTACAGATCAGGCCCCCTGTGTCTTCTTTGGCAGAACAAATGGGCAGGTGGAGTCAATTTTAGGAGGCTTTTACATTCATGTACTTTACCTGGGGATAAGTTGTCATGCTTCCCCCTCTGGCCACACAGCTAATCATTAAGGTTTTCTAGAATGTTCAGTTATCTTAAAATACAATTACATCTTAAATATGATTCTGAGGAAACCTCTTTTACTTGTCTTAGTATTACTCTTTTTCTGTGGGCAAGTATACTAAACCCTGACATTCATACTTTTACATTTAAAACTCACCTTAATAAAATTCAGAGCCCTGGTGTTAATATTTGTGCATTTTACTCTCACATTATGTCAAGCTCTGATCAGGTTTCTAGGTCCGTTTACTATTTATAGTTTAAATCACATTTTTGTTTATTAAAGGAGAACTATTGCAAGAGTAAAATTGACGCTTCCCAATACTTAAAGTCGACAGTGACAGTGACACACGGCGGCTCTATAACTCGAGAGCTAAGCGATCACAAACTGCTGATTGCTCAGCTCATGGTCTTCTCGATGAAAAGAATGGTGACTGTCAGTCACTGCTCCCCATGGGGATTCCCCCCTCCCCACTCTTTCCTTTGGCACTCATTGGAGGGACAGACAGCAGAGGAGGCGGGCACAGCTGGCTCAGGCTCTAGAGAGGCAGAGCCAGCTGTCAAACAGGCAGCGGAGTGGATCACAACAATATTGTCAGGATGTTTCTGGAATGCAGCTTGGCTCTGTGCTGTCAGCAAATAACAGTCAGTAGCCCGTTAGATGCTGACTTTGAATCACTAGTAAAGGCACTTCCTTGAGCAAAAACAGGACTAAAAGGCACAAAAAAAGGTTTGGCTTTAGTTCTGTTTTAATGCTTCTAAATACAATTGGTTTGATGTTTTAAATTTTAGATATAAAGTATTAGTTGAAAGTGCTGCCTTTTTTTGTCTCAAAGGCACATCAGCAATGAGATTACTTGCTGAGTTTTTACAGTCCACAGTCTATGTTTCGCAATGAGGACTTCTGGATCATATGCTACCGACTGCTCCAAGTATGTGTCAGAATATTTCCATAAAACAGAAACACCTCTGGGGAAATAGGTAGGGTCAAATTTCAAATCCAAATGAAGCTGAGCTGCATGTTCAGTCACCATTGCAAAAAACCCACATGCACGGGTACTCACCAACTCCTAATGACACACACACACAAGGGTTAGTTATATAGCGCTGTTGTGTAATGGTATCAGACAAATGATCAGACAAGTGGTAAGTTGAACATAAATTGCACAGGGGGAAACAAATAAACAAGGTTTAAGCATTTAAACATACATATACACAGTGTTTGCAGGGAATGCTAGTTGTTGCTATACTACCACTATACAGTACTGCTACTGAAAATTTCTACATTTACAGTGTGATGTTTGGGGATATTAGCACACATGGTGAGCACTTAAAGGACACTCGCAATAACTTCTGTTTAGGGGACTGGTAGCCCACTTGTATTCAAGCAAAAGTTCACACATTCACCTTGGATACCCTCACAGGGGTTGTTCAGTACAGCATCCATGCACTGCTTGCAAAACAACACAAGTATAAGCTCCTGGCTTCTACTCTTTACAGTAATAGTTCTGACTCACCGGTCCTCTCTGTAGTGCTGTTCCACACTTGAATTGGGCCCCCTTAGGCTCTGGGTTCTCCCAGCCTCACCAGTTCTCCCAGTCTCCCTGGCTGTCTTTGTGTGCCACCCGCACACACACCACCTGACACAACTCTGACTTCTGGGGGAGTCCTCCTGACTTCTGAACATCATCTGTACCTATTTCCCAGCAGGAGCTCATTCTACTAGTCAGCTTCCTTTCCTTAAGGTTTGTGCATACCTGTGTAATCATTGGGTGCTGGTCACTGCTAAACCCTTGACCCAGGAGTGAACCCAAGTACATTCACTCATCCCTAGTTATAAGACAACCTGAATACTTCTTACAGTTTACAGCAGACAACTGTAGCAGGTGAGCACCAACTTCCAGAACACTCATCAGACGAGATAGCATTCGGGTGATTTCCCAAGTCATAAATGAGTCTTTGGGAGAGTCTCATCTGAAATACATGCCTTGATGATTGAATATATAAAATGTAAAAACAAGGGTTTAATCATGAAAGGTTCAGAAGCCCTTTTGTATGGGAAGGTAGAGATCTAGCTCCCCTGCATCATGGACCAAGGGTTGTGGATAATGATCTGGACTAGATTGCATATAGTCAACATAAACCCCAAATAATCCCATTACTTTTTTTGCTTTAGTGTCTGCTTAGGTAGTTTGTGTTTCTGTCTTCTTTTCTTTAATGGCGTCCTCTAGTCCTTAAGGTATTACCAGGTTTCATTTTCCTTTATCTCCATTTTTGTAGAATGTCACATTTGTGCATTGTTTATTTCATGCCTTTTCGATTAACATTAAGGAAAAAATCCTTAGGGCAGTACTTTAGCAAAAATAGCAACGGTTTCATTTTAATTCTGCTTTATTATTTAGATACAAATCAAAGTGTAGTAATTATAAACTGTGCAGGTAAATCAAATGCATGGCAGAGAAGTGGATAATTATTGAAATGAAGTGAGGATTCAGGATACATGAGAGAGATAATAGACTAAATCTAAATCTGAGAGGTAAACAAGGGTTTACTAACCAGATTGCCACAGGTTACAGTGTACATTCTGAAAAATTAAACCTTTTGGAAAAGTATCTGTTCTGTAGAGTATGTGTGTATCTTTTCTACTTTCTTCTAGATAATTCATCCCTTAAAGTAAAATTGTCATAAATCTGGAAAGCTTTCGACCTGGTTCAAGTAAATTTGTCCTCAGGTCAAATCCCACTGCAAATCTCCTGTGACTTTCAGATGTGATCACACATTGAAGATAGCTATGTATGAGGCTGTAGGCAGAGGAGTGCCTAGGCACAGTAACATATCAGAAGATACACTGCTTTTTTTCAGTAGGAATGCAAATCAAAAGGTACAGTTTTAGGGTGATGCTTAGGCACAATTAAAGTGGAACCTTCAAATCCAAAATAACACATATGATGCTGTCTGTCACTAGCATTAACACAACTATGCTATAACAATAGCCATAGTAGTCCATGGGGCTGTTCTGAGAAAAGTGGAGAAAGTGTAGCCTGTGCTTTTTTGATTTCTAACACAACTTACACCCCTGTTTCCCAACCTGCAGCCCGAGGGCCCCATAGCCATGGTTTCTTGGTGGTAGACCATGAACCCCAGCAGTCGGTAGTGGGAATATTGATTTTTAAAGGGGTAATATCAATGATCACTGCTAGCCTCATTTATCATTTCCCCAATCTCCCACAATCTTAGGCAACCTGTAGCATATCCAAAGAATCCACATTCAGTGTAAATTAAAAGAAGAGTCCATATGTGACGCACTCATGCAGATTGTTTTATATTTGTTACACACATCTACTGCCCTGGATTAATGCAGTATTCTATTTGCATGACAGCCATACATTAATATCTGCCGTCATGTGTCCTCCCAGTATACATCCAGTTCTCTTTTGGGGCATTGTACTCACACTTAAATGTATCTGCCAGTAAGTGTCAAATAGATTCACAAGGCAAGTGTGTAGCATTCACAACAAGGTAACAGTTGCTCTTGTGTCCATATGGTGGGGTTATACTGGTTGCAAATATTAAATAAATATCAAGATACATTGTAATGTGTAACTTTATTCCATATGGAGTTGCATAACCTCAGCAGCAACACGTCTGTTAAAAAGAATGTAAAGGCAACATGTTTGCTTCCTCACTTACATTGTTCCTTTAAAACCTTCAGCAGGCACTAGAAAATTATTTTTCTTTTTTTATCTCATATATCAACAATGCAAGTACCTCCAACTCTGCTGTGACATTGCTCCAAATAAGTATAGAAGTCTTAAAATAATTATCAATTATTAATCTTCAAGATTTTAGTTCCTGAAATACAGCAATCTTAAAAACAACTAGAGTAGCAGTTCACTGCCCTTATTGCAGGAATGAAAGATAAAAAAAATCCAAAAATAATAGGAACAAAATGAAGACATAATTCCCAGGAGAGGTTGAGCAGAGTGTAGCAGTTTGAAGTATAGATCAGGAAGTTTGTAATTGGTGATAGGATTAATGTGCAATATTCACATAGATGTGGTGACAGGAAGTCCCGTTGGGAATGTCAAGCAACTAGGTGATTTAAGGCTCGTGGGGAATATGTCTGTTCTTGTGCAGAAGATCGCACTCTGTGCACATTGGGGTGTGTTTTGGAAAATCTGGAGCTACACAGCTGAAGGGACCTGATGTTTTCTGACAAGAGTATGTGCACCTTTTATGCAAAAAGAAGTATACTGTACGTGTAATACATCATCTCAATACATTTAACACTGCCACTGCTTTAGGAGGGTATGGAGAAATACTTTAAACATTCTGGTAGTGTCTCCTGGTTCATAAAACCACCTATATGGTGGTATTTATATGCACCAGGAGATGCTACCAGACTGTTTAAAGCAGTGGTTCTCAACCTGTGTAACCTCAGGACCCACATTTGTCTTCAGTCATGTAGTTGCAACCCAAGTCGCACTGCAATAGAATGCACGGCATTGCAGTACTGGGCATTCAGGTGCAGGCTATCGGACTGGGGGCGGGTGCGTTTGGTGTGTCATTCAAATTAATGGCAACGCAAAGCACCTTCCACACCAGAATGCGCAGTAGGTGCAATTGCATGGTGCAGTGCATCAAGCGCACTGTACTATTGTGAACGGACCCTCAAAAACACTGACAGACACACACAACCACCGACACAATCTCACATACTCACAGACATTCTCACACACACACATACACGCTCCAAAAAAACTATAATTTTTTTCCTTTTTTAAGTCTCCCTACCTTATGAGAATTTGATTGGATCCTCAGCTTGGGGTCCAGTGTAGGCTGCTGTGCTGTGACAGTGCTCCATCAATATGTGCATTGTTTGTACAGCTCCATTGCACGCCAGGTAGAGGTGCCAGGAGCCAGAATGTGACATCAGTACAGGCACCTCTATAGGGCACATGTTGATGGAGCTCCCTTTTAGCGATACACCCAGCCCACCTCACCTGAAGCTGACACGCATGGGTCACGACCCACCAGTTGAGAACCAAGGGATTAAAATGTCTCTTCACACCCTCCTGAAGAGGTGGCCTTCTTCGAGCCTCAAAATGTGCTGAGAAGATGTATTAAATGTAAAATTCTTCTCAATTGAAAGCTTCAAAACTGATATAACACATAGACTCCATTTGTCACCTTCGGGCACTTCTGCTGTTCAAATCCCACATTTTTGAGGGCATCCTCCTCCTCCTGCCTGATTGCAGGAAGTTCTTTCGTAAAAATCAATGCAATTAATTAATACATGCTTGGAAGAATAGGTCACCAGCACTCCAAATATTTAAAATGAGTAAGTCCTTTTTATTGGACGATAGTGTCACAAAAGATCAAACAAGAGCCACGTTTCGGGGCCGCGCAGGGTCCCTTCCTCAAAGCAAGAGATGTGACAATGTGATAACATCCACATACTCCATATATACCCCACATTGTTAGTTCATTAGTAGTGAACACACCCCCAGTGATGTCAGAACGGCGGGAAAAAAAACGCCATATTTTAAAATACATAGTCTCATTTAAAACCATAATATACATAAACATCCAGATTACTTACTGAAGGCTCCCCATAGTCCTGCGATCAGGATCGGTGCTGTGGCCGTGTGTCATCCGTCATAAGGGTACTCTGTATATGACCTCCGTAGCATTACATTCCGATATCCAATGGTGTGCACAGCGTCGCCTAGTATCAGCGCGTACAATACGCGTCATTCGTAACCATGGTGATCGGGAGATACAGCTCTCCTCTATCATATTGCGCATGTGCCAACCTATACAGGGACTTAATGCAGAGGAAACCAGCATATAACAGCTATACTGGTGTCAATGTCACACAGCCACAGCACAGCACCGGACATCAGGCTGGGGGAACAGAAAACATGATGTTTTAGGAATAAGACATATATAAATAAAGTATAATGAAACAAGTCATTTTCACCAACAATGTACAAAAAACGAATACATGGTCAAAAGAAACACTCAGACAAATACAGAATCACTATAGACGCACAGGGAGGGAGGGAAACATAACAAGACAAAAACAGAACACAGAAGGAATCACATGTATGCATGCAAATAATGCCTTACATGGAAACTACAGGGCATACTGATAAATAAACATAAAAAAGAGAAAGATCAACTCTGGGATCATACAATTGGTATAATTAGTCCAATTATAAAATATAATTTATATATTAACTGGTATGTCTAAGTATGAACTAACTTATTTTTAGTTGTTAAAAAGATACATGATTAGGCATATCCGATTTATTAATATTAGGGTATCCAAATAAGAAAGACAGGTCATGAGGACATCCTGAACAGGGATTTTTAGTGGCTACTCAACTAAATAGCATGATAAAGATAGAGAGGAATTGAGCCCTCTTGGTTTCACCGTATTTAGAGTGTGTATCCAATAGGCTTCTCTTCGTAGTAACAAGTTATCCCTGTTACCACCTCTGTGCGCTCTCGGTACATGTTCGATAACCATTGCTTTCAATTCGTGTATCTGATGACTAAGCTGTGCAAAGTGCATCGCCACTGGTTTGTTTGGATCAGCATCTTTTCCTTGTTTAATATCTTCTATTGCTGGTTTAATGTCACTTTTGTGTTTTTGGTATCGTTTTTTAAACGCATTAATAGTTTTTCCCACATAGACCAGTGAACAGGGGCATTTCAAAAAATATACACAGTAATCTGATACACAGTTCAGATAACTGCGTATAGAATATTTATTGCCCGTATGTGGGTGAAAAAATGCTTCACCAGTAATAAGGGAGTTGCACACGCTACAATTATGGCATCTATAGCATCCCTGTCTACTGGAGAGTCTATATGGTACAGTACTGTATTTGGAATATGGATCAGCACAGACCAGATAATCCCGCAATGATTTATTTCCCGAGTGGACAACACGTGGTGTCTGTTTTAGGATAGGAGCCAAGGTCCTATCGGCTCTAAGGATGTTCATATTACGTTGTATCGTGCGTTTTACCTGGTGTGAGTGAGAATGAAAGTTAGTCACAAACAATGTATCATTGGAGAGTGTCTCCCGAGATTTAGGAGCGTTTATCCTGTCTCTGGCCACTTTGAGACTATTTTCTAGTACATGTTCAGGATATCCTCTGTCTTTAAATTTGTAAAACATCTTTCGCTATGGCATCTATAGCATCCCTGTCTACTGGAGAGTCTATATGGTACAGTACTGTATTTGGAATATGGATCAGCACAGACCAGATAATCCCGCAATGATTTATTTCCCGAATGGACAACACGTGGTGTCTGTTTTAGGATAGGAGCCAAGGTCCTATCGGCTCTAAGGATGCTCATATTACGTTGTATCGTGCGTTTTACCTGGTGTGAGTGAGAATTAAAGTTAGTCACAAACAATGTATCGTTGGAGAGTATCTCCCGAGATTTAGGAGCGTTTATCCTGTCTCTGCCCACTTTGAGACTATTTTCTAGTACATGTTCAGGATATCCTCTGTCTTTAAATTTGTAAAACATCTTTCGCACTTGTGTCTCGCAACCGGTGGTATCCGAGCAAATGCGCATCACCCGAATGAACTGAGAGATAGGTAATGAGTCTCTCAGAGCATCGGGGTGCGCACTGCTATAGGACAGCAACACATTGCGGTCGGTGTATAGGACAGCAACGCATTGCTGTCGGTAGGTTTAGTATATAATGTAGTTGTAAGTTGGTCTATAATCTTGTTTACCATTACATCTAAGAACAAGATATTAGAGTGTGACATCTCCGGATTGAAGACAATGCCATTTGCCAGTGTATTAAGGTATTCTACAAAGATCAATGCATCATCATTACATCCTGACCAAACCACAAAGATGTCATCTATATACAGTATCTCGTCCATAGTCTCACATGTTCAAACAATTCACATGGATAGATAAAGCATTCCTCAAGGTAACCTATGAATAAATTTGCATAGGAAGGGGCAACTGAGCTCCCCATCGCAGTGCCTTTTGTCTGGAGGAAGTACTGTTTTTCAAACCGAAAATATTTATTTTCGAGTACCATTGTTAGCCCCTCAAGAATAAAGGCCGTTGGTGGTGATGTAACCTCTCTACGGATTAGAAAGTATTCCACTGCCTGCAATCCCCCATTTGTGGGAATATTGGTATACAAACTGGTTATATCCATAGTTAGTAATATCCAGTCGGGGTGCATATTATCAATGTCTCTTAATCACAACTGTAGGTTGTGTCCTCAAGATGTTCCCCCTGTGGTTCCATGTTCTATATTGGATCACAATGGGGGTATTTGAATATGTAGTTGCCCAAATAGTTGAGCAATGAAAAAAAGGAAAAAACGTACCCAAATAGGGGGCCTCCTTGCTGGGGTGCAGGACGAGATGCCAGAGGGATCAGGTTGCAATTGGTGAGGATACTCTCCGCACACCTTTCACATGCTTTCTATTAACACTTGCAGCAATTAAGCCTTTTGGAAATCCCTGCATGCCTGGTTAGCCGTACCAAGGTATGATATGAGATATCCATATATTAATCAATGTGCACTGAGAGACCATGAAAGAATAAGTCAAATGTTAATTTTGTAACATTGCATTTCTTTTTGTTTCTGTGAACCCTTTTCATCTTTTTTCCTCCTTTTACTTTTCTGTCTGTAATTATAGCAGCTCTTGTCCCTTATTTATCTGCCTCGCATCACACTTTAATACAAGTATTGGGGCCACCTCCAGCTCTCCTGCACACTTCAAATTAGCAACCTCTGCACCATAAAGAGTGGGTGTTGCAGTATATTCTCTAATGGGGGCATGCAGAAAAGCACAGTTACAATGATATTATAATACATTAGACTGGTAGAAAATCTTAATAGATGCAGAAAAAGAAAGATGCTAAAGAGTGCTGTACAATGTTTATAATATGTGAACTATTCCTTACACTAATAATGTAGGAAAAAAAGTAATAAATGTCGAAATAACATTGGCGTGTTGAGTTCAGCCGCAGAATGAAGACTCTATTTGTATTATTTTTTTTTGAGAATTAAGCTGTAGGTGCCCTATAATATTAATTGAACATACACAACTCATCCAGAGATATGGTAATTGTGTTGCCCATGCTTTTTACCATTGTTTACAGTAGGTGAATATTCAGGATTCTTGCTGAAGCATATTTCAGCTCACCAGATAAGTATGTTAAAAAAGCACTTGTGATAACCTTTAATATTGGCTTTTATTCAGTATGACAGTGATGCTGCTAAGCAAAATGTGTGGCCCTATAAACAAGGCAATGCAAAATCAATCTATTTACAGTACTCTGTATTGTCTCATAAAACGACATAAACCTCTTTAAGAGGGCATCCCTGAGGATTGGAATAATGTTAGAATGGAGAAGCTCTGTGTTACTCAAATCTTCAGTTTGTCATACGGGATATCCCTTTCTAAAACAAGAGACGGCTAATAAAACTGTATTGTAGCCAACAAATAAATACTGCATTTTTCTTTTTTTATTGCTTAAAGTAGATATAAATACTAACTGGATGACATTTAGCTTGCTAAAGTACTGTGTATCGTCAACAACTTGCATAATTTTTTTGGGGGAAAATATGATTTTCACCTTTTTTTCCACCTTTTTGTTGCATTCCAGTGCCGCTGATCTGCTCCAACCACTTTTTGTCTAAATGCATGCATGCTGCAGCTAGTGAAACAGGTGAAACCTACCTGTACAATGAGCATTGGCACAGTCACTTTTAATTTTCCACTGGAAATGCACATGACAGGGTCACAAGTAGGGATGGGCCGAGTGTTCGATTCGAACATGAGTTTGAATCGAACATCGGCAGTTCGAGAGCTCGTCGAACATCGAACTTTATGGGATGTTCACGGTTTGTTCGACCGCGCACATTCCATAATACAAAATGCCCACTGAAGCTCTGATTTGTTAAAGTCTTGCACCTGACCACAGGTCAGGTGCAAGACTTTGCCCAATCAGGGCTCAGAGGAGGAGGGGCCAGAAGGAGAAAGTTCTCTATCAGGTCCCCCCATGCTGATTGACAGTAGGCGGGTGCAATAGCCAACTTGCTATTGGCCAATAGCAGGCTGGGTATGGCTCAAAGCCTGCAGATGAAGAGGGGGCGGGGCAGAGGAGAAGTGGCCATACCGGGGGAGCAGAGGAGCCAACAGACCGGAGGAAGAGGAGCCGACGGACCAGAGAAAGAGGAGCGGGCGAAGCGGAAGAAAAGGAGCTGACGAACCGGGAAGAGGAGGGGACGGACTGGAAGAAGACGAGGTGCCGCGGCCGGAAGGGGGAACAGAGAAGCCGACGGACCAGAGGAAGACAGCAGCAGAGGTATGGGGGCAGCGGAGTAATGCAGCGGTCTGTGTCCCCGCTGTCTCCGCCAACACAGGCAGGGATTTGAAGGGACACAGGCCGCTGCAGCCACATGTACTGGCAGCTGTATGGGGGTTGAACATTCGACCCCCATACACTTGCATTGAGTTTGAGTTCGTACGCGAACATTTTGGCGGTTCGAATACGGACCGAACACGGGGGTGTTTGGCTCATCCCTAGTCACAAGTGAGAAGAGAACATGGTGGGAGAGACAAAGCGTAGTCAACCCATAATAGGAAGTGCCTGAACAAGGACCTTAACAGGTATTTCCACTTTTGCAGCCACATTTGAGAAACCCACTCTGTATGTTTGTTATGTGTTCTCAAAAAGATATCTTGCCTATTTAGTTGCAGGATTACATATCGGACTCTACAGACAGCTTTAAGTGGTTAAAATAGATGATTGTGAGCTGAAAAGGGACAGATTGAGGGACAGTTTTTTAAAAAAGTTCATTAACATACATTAAAGGTGCCCATACTGCACGATTCTCGTACGAGAATCGCGGGAAATCCCGCGATCGTACGAGAATCATGCAGTGTATGGAAGACATGCGACCGTTTCTACTGTACGGTCGCACGTCTTCCATCGAACCAGCATGTTTGAAAACCCGCCAGGAATCGTACGATTCTCGGCGAGTTGGTGGCCTGCTGGTTCGACAACTGCCGAACGGGCCGGTGTGCGCACGCGCACACTGCCTGTTTGCAGTCAGCGTAAGCCCGCCCCTCATTACAGTCATCGCAAGCCCGCCCCTCAGGGGGGTGGCTTGCGATGATCGAGAGTGCAATCTGCCCGTCCAAGATGGGCAGATCGTACGTTTTTTTAATCCCTTTACAACCATCGCAAGACTAAGGTCTTGCGATGGTTGTACAGTGTATGGCCACCTTTAGGGTAATTTAAGAAGTGTGTCATTGAGACACATAAGACACACAAGAAAAGTATCTCAGGGTTACAGGAATAGTGTCGTTACTGGTGTCAAATTCATGTACCAGGCTGTATAGCATTCATGAATTTGGTGCAAACCTATGAAACTGGCCCTGGCTTGCAAGACAAACTTTGGGACAGATATATGCACATTGATAAGGTACATAGATCAGCATCTCCGTCCAAAGTGTTGCATATACTGTATGTCTGAGAGAGATTTCAGTTTCAAGGAATGTAGCACTTGAGCTATGTGTCGCATACTGCAACATACATATACAATATGATCGTGTGACAGACTAGATACGCCAGAAAGTACTTGTTTTATTTTGCATCACTTTTCTTATTACAAAACAAATTACAAAAGAGTTTATTTATTGAGTATGTTGTGAGTACAGCACCAGAATGAAATAAGTCACAAATAAAAACTACTTGAATTTGGCACAGGAGTCGGAAGATAGCACAGCATGTTTTAGAATTTGGCGCAGGCATTTCTTAGGTTGCAAAATATTATTTTAAGGTGTTATTCCAATTTGGCACTAAAAGTGGAAATATAATTTAATACCAGGATTACCAGTTATAATTAAAAATGTATTCCTACGCAAATTCCTATAGAGTTGATTGGGGCAATTTTTGGAGGTTCGGTTTAGACTGCTGAGAACCTGTACCACTGATTTATGCACTGTGGTCTGCCTCTCCTGTGTGCTGACAGAACAGAATACTTTAACCCTTGCTGCAGCACTTAGAGTAGAAAAAGTATGTATTACTATATATGCAAACTGGCTGCACTACAGTAGTAAATAAAATAAAAAGGGTTCAGTTGCGGTTTAAATATTGACCCCCCAAGAAATCTAACCAGTGTAAACCAGTGTAATATACTCTAGAGTCAGTCCCATTTTTTGATACTCCTTACCCCAACCTGTCCGTCTATCTCCCACTCTGATTGCCTTTCGGCGATAACTAAAGACTCCTCATCTCTTCTGCATATCACACTTTAAACTAACCACTGAACTCTTTCCCAAACAATTCATCCCCACACAGCTACCTCCTCATGTATCACTTTCCCTCTTAGATTGTAAGCACTTGTGGGCAGGGCCCTCCTTACCATCTTGTCTTGAATTGTATTGTAATTATAATGTCTTCCCTATATTGTAAAGCACTGTGCAAACTGTTGGCGCTACATAAATCCTGTATAATAATAATAATAATAATAATATATTTAACATTTAAATATAACTTTTTGGCACAGAACATGTTACTTTGCATAAGAATTATTATTAATATTGAATTATTATTAAGGAAATGTGTGACTATTTTATGCTCTCAGTTCCAAAATGTGCGACTATTTACTCTATACATATGTGTTAATAAGCCCCTTTGTAATTATGGGAGAAGTTCCTTTTTAAAAAGTGACATTCTGAGAAAAATCAACAGAAGAACCTGGGAGATAATGGATGAAATAAATGCAAGTGTTTTAGTGTATTTGTGCCATACCTATGCAGGGAAAAGTATCAGGTTCATTTAACTGTCATCAGGTTCATTTAACTATTCCCCTTTTAAATATCATAAACTCACCTTCTCTTCAGTAGCTCACTATATCTTTAAACCACCAGGAGCAAATAAAAAACAATACCTGGCATTTCTGGTAAGGCGAAGCATGTGACTCCCCCCATGTGAAAGCTCTGATGCTTGATGATTGGGCCATATTGTCACATGGGGGCTAGGACAGAGTCCTCAGCTCTGTGTTAGCTTCAAGTTGTGAATTCCACTCTTTGCTTCTGCCAGCTGAATGGAGCTCTGGGGGAACAAAGGGAAGATGAGTACAAGCGGTTTAGAGTGGAAGTTAAGGTAACTTGCTGTTCATGCCCAAAATGGGAAAGCACTGGTTCATTGTATAATTAGAAATTAGTTCACAACTGCACTAGCGACATGCTAACTACTACACTCCTACAATTAATTAGAGGTAATGCTCATTTTATGTTGCTAGTTGTTTTGCAGAACATGTGAAATGTGCATAGATGACAAGTATGGGCAAACTAGCTCTCGTTAGTTTTAATCAATCTGTGATCCTCTTTAAAGGAGTTAAGCACACCTCATTTAAATGATATGCTGTAATATACTTTTGTGTGCAATCACTTAAATATTTCAGCAAGCAGTAATCTAATTTGCATAACTATTGTGCTGGATACAATGCAGAGCATTTTCTAAATTAAGCACAATTTGAAAATTGAATGCAGCTCTAAAAGAAAATTACAGTTAGGGGTGGTTTGTGCCAATCAGTAAGATAGAATAGTTGTTTTTTTACAAGCGACCCTGGATGCTGTAAATTCTGTTAGGTAAAGCAAATCAAACACATTTAAATAGCAAAAACAGCAAATAGAAATTCAACTATATCCATATGCACATTGCAAATACCTTTATGTTACTAAGAGATACTTTTTCATTTTGTCAGAATAAATAAATGCTTTAAAAAAAGGAAACATTAAAATTTAACTTAACCATAAGTATAGTTGTTCTGACTGCAAAATATTTTAAATGGTCCAACTATTTCTTAGGTTCTGTTTACACCAAGCAGAATGTTATACTTCCCAATGTAATTCATTTTAAATAACACCCCGAAGCATATACAGAACGAATCTGCACCACAGCATATTGCACCACATCACAACATACTATTGGGGAATTCAATATTGCATTTAGCATGATGAGGTCCCTCTAAAAAAACCTACCCCGCTCGGAGCGCCGCACACCGAGCAGCAGTGACGCGACGCTCGGCGAGGTAAGTAAGATGACGCGCTGGCGCTGACTCGAGTATAAGCCGAGGGGGGCACTTTTCACCCAAAAAAATGGGCTGAAAATCTCGGCTTATACTCGAGTATATACGGTAATTAATGAAAGCCTTGCAACAGTTTCTGTTGCAGTTGGGACAGATTCAGGTAATTCTTACTAATGCCACTTTAAGAACCTGCTGCTATGGGTATGACAGATTTAAACATTATTACTGCCAGTTCACAGATTAGGAACCTGGGAGTTAGGACCAACTCTGAGCTGCTGAGAGATGCCAGTGCTCAGAGACATGTACAGTATATGTTGGAAGCTGTGATTAATGTGACAGCTTCCCACATAGGGCTCATAGTGCTCATTGATTGCTACTACACCAGCATCTGATGGCATCCTAGAAAATATGGATGCATCCCTGGCCCCATTCAGCTGCCAGCGGGAAGATTCCCAAGCTGGCAGCTGAATGTAAACAAAGGGCCCTAGATGGTACTGGTGAGAGCACATCCTGTAGTAGCCATGGTAAATAGAAAGGGCATAGAGATGTGTATTAGCCTCTAGTCTGTTAACAGTTATACAAGTTTCCCTCTGCAGTCTATTTAGTTCAAGAGTAAGCAGAGTGGCACTGTGAGAGACTAGGTGATGCCGATAAGTGCCAACATGGGGAGCTGTTCTTAGTTTTTTAATGTGTGGTAAACATGTTTTGGTAACCTTTTGTCTATTAATTAAAATAATAAAAAAAAATATATATATATAAATAAATTTATATTACAAATTAAAAGCGTATTCCCCTTTAAGAAAAAATTCACCTGGTAGTTTGGGCAAGAAAATCCCTGGCTCATGCCGTTAGTTTCTGGCAGCTGCCTATAAAAGGGAACACGCAAGGGCAAAGAGGCACTCGGCTGGATTTTCATCACAGCAAGCTCCCCACCCGCCCTTCCTTATAGCACCTTTTTAAAAAATGTGTTTAAATATTGGCAAAATGTGTACATTATCATGTCGCAGGCTTTTATGTGGTAGTATCACCTCTTATGCAGAGGGGGACTTTAAGTCTGGTTTATAATGGTTGATTTATTGCTTGAGTTTTATGACTGAGCAATCTACGGTTGGTTTGATGGTTTAAGCTGTAACGGTTTGATTAAATTCAGTTAAAAAAAATTATTAAACCAATAAAAGTGCCACGGCCATTTTTTGCTCCAAATATTTTGGTGTCTGTCTCATTTATTTCATATATAGTACCGCCTGCAATTCCATAAATATACCGGGCTCACTGTGTCCCACATGACAACTTCAGGCTCAGTTTTCACCTCAGCAGGATCAGGGATCACTCACGGATGGGGCAGTTGTAGAAATATGCCTCTGGTTGGATTTATTATCCACATCTTTGGCATGCATGATCTTCATCCTTTGAGCATGGGGCCTTAGATGTATCAGCATAAGTTGGGTTTGGTGAGGAGTTTTTATTTTTGCTTTCTTACAAAGCTGGAAGTCCTCCATTTTAAATGTTTTTATGTGACTGCAGAAAAAATTCTTAAATCCAGTTGGTCTTTACATTTAAAGTATTTTGATTAACAAGTGAATAATACCTTAATGTAATTTCTCTGAATAATATCAATTGTTTGAATAGATTTCCCTTAGCTGATAATCTATGATATGGATACAGATAGCAATAAAAGCAATTTTTGTTAGCCATGGGTGGAAGGCTTAAACGCAACATGACACTTTGCCCACTCAGAGCAAAGTGGCAGGTTCTCTTGACAGCTATCTTCCCCCTTTCTCAAACACACACACAAACGCAGAAAGAATATACTACTTCTTCAAAGAGAGCATAGGTTTCCTGTTTTGGGGGTCCAGCTGTGCTCTGCAAGCCAGGAATAAAATAATACTAAGGCTATAATGACTACTACTACTACTACTACTGCTACTACTGCTACTACTAATAATAATAATAATACTATAAGCCAGAAATTATCTAATTGGGTGACTTCACTAGTTCACCAGAACAAAACAGTCACTAAGGTAGCAAAGCACCACTCACTGCCAGTCCTAAATCACGCACATTATTTTGAATGTATGGCATGTGCCTATAGGCACCATCTTATGAGGTGCATCTGATTTTGAAAGGATGCAGTCAAAATGACAGCAGTGTCCCAGACTAATACTGACAGTGCTCCTGTATAAACAAGCTGCCACTGTGTTTGGAATCCTGCATTGCAGTCTTAGCTATTACAGAAGCAACTGTCAGCTCTCATGTATAAGTGTAAATAAAGTCGCCGGCTTGTTTATACAGAGATGTCAGCGCTTCTGCAACACAGACCAGGACTCAATTTTGTGTATTGTGGGACCACTGAAAACAGTTCCCAAATATAATCGTGCTACGTTGGTTGCGCTCAGTCTAAATGTGAACAACAAATTTTTAAAAATAGTGCGTGAATTTCACCTTATACTAAATTACTGGCGAATGCACAGTAACTGTGAAGCAAATCTACGTTTACACTATGTGATCCAACCGCAAATTCCTGTTGATATACATAATAAATAGTGCAGATCTATGAGTCACTCCAAAAGATACAAAGGGGTTGATTTACGTAAACACACCACGAACATGTATACACCTCTGTAGTGTGTTCCCTCCCAGCATGATCTATGGGTGCATTCTAAACACATTTGTAGTGTGTACACACCCAGCAGGTGTGTTGTGCAAAGCCCTGCATGAATTACAAGGTGATGTTGTGTAAATTAGCTCTATGTTGTGTTGCTTGCGTTGATGAATGCAGGAATGTAAATGCATGAGCTAACCATTTTTGTCTAAACTGTGAAGCAGCATTATATATGCATCATGTGCATGATTTTTCCATATATGGCATTAGTGGAAATATGCTTTTAGAGACTTTTTGGTTGATAAATACGTTTTGCTGTGTTTAGGTTAGTAAATCACCCCCAAAGTGTTTAAATTGGTAATCTTAGACAAGTGCTGAACACATAAGTGGCAGGTGCCAGGTGCAAAAGCCAATATAGTGGCTAAAATAACATAATAACAGTATCATTAGTGATGCATTATATCCTTCTAAACTCAACTAGTGTTTCTTAAAAAGAAAATAATTCACTTTCCTTTGATTTAAGGCATCAACTGTCCAAAGAATTCTACTCGGTTGTAGTCCCAAATGTACCTCATTTATATCCCACAGAACAATCTTTTTCCTTTATATGCTGTTCGACCGCTTCATCAATCCTGCATGGATGGGCCGGCTGGACGCAGCTCGCTGTTTCCCTTTCTATCTGATCGCCCCACTGTTGTAGCGGTGGTATCCCCTACGATGTCTCAAAGGAGGTAAATACAGAGAGAAATGGGAGGGCGCCTAAGTGCCGTAAAAAAGGTTTTATTCATCCAAGACACGCAAAAATATTTTTACACTTACAAGATTGTGGGTTTAAAATTGCATTAAACGGAGAGAGTCCTCAGCTGCAAGGGGCAAAGGCAGGTCAATCCCTTGATGCGTTTCGTCTCTTGACTTTATCAAAAGGGATCCTGCCTCTGTCTCTTACCGACACTTAAATGCTGTGCAACACAATAAACCTCCCCATTTTTTTTTTTGCTGGCTTACACGTCTAAAGTTAATGACAGGGGAAAAATGGCTGCATCTCTCAGCGGCAGTCCGCATATAATCATACCTGGTATGATTATATGAAGTTTGGAATAGATGACTGTCACTGGATGCATCTATTCTACATGGTACGATTACATGCAGACTGACGCTTACAGATGAGGCCACTGTTACCCGGTCGTTTACTTCAATGTGTACAGCAGCCATATCTGAATGGGGACACCTGGTATTCCTGCCACAGGAATCAATAGGTGCTTGCCACAGGAATGCCAAATCACCCCATGTGACTGAAGCCTTAGTTTTTTCTTGGGCACAGGATTATATATAGGACACTATAGGCAGCTTTTATTGCTTTAGATAAATGGCAGTATGGATATAAAGGGCAGACTGAGAGTGCATTAACATATAATGCAACACCCAAGTTTGAGATTGTTACCCATTGTTAGGACATTTATTAACTAATAATAATGAAATCTGCCGGCACAGAATGGACAGGATTAATTATGGCAAACACAACCTCAGCCCCTCATGAACATTATATATAAAAGTAGGATTTTTCAGTCCTGGAATTTTCAGAAAATAGAGTGTAAAATGTTATGCTATGTTAATGTGAATATGTACAAATATAAAGAAGGGGTTATGCCATTTTGGCTGCAAAAGGGGAAATACACTTTAAACTCTTATTCAAGCATGCAGCCTGGCTGGCCAGCAAAGGGGTAGTCAACGAGCAAATGCCCCCCAAAACCATACCAGGCCACATGCCCTCAACATTGGTGGAGTACTTTGTAGGGGAGGGGGTGCAAAACATCCCTCCATGCAAAGAACCTTGACCTCATGTGGATGGGCACAAGGGCCTCATCAGCACATCCCTGGTCTGGTGGATGTGGGGTCTGTGATGTAGATTCAATGTCAATTATAATAAGCGACACCCTGATGACCAGCTAAAACAATGAGCTGTGCCAAGTAATTCTTCTCCTGTCAATGCTCTCTTGGTAAATGTCCCCCAGCTGTAAATTCACCATCAATTACTTCACACAGTGATGTAGATAGTGGGTCAATCAAGTTGAGCTGTTCCCAGATGACCAACTGAAACAAAGAGCCATGCCACAACATTCCTCTCCTGCTGATACTCCTTTTGCAAATCACACTTCCCCAGTGCTGTTGGAATGCCAAAACAGTGTAAGAGATCATGGGGGATGTCAGTGAGAAAATATGTTCATGACCATATTTGCTCAACTGAATCGCCTGGGAGCCCCACTGGCATGTTTACAATGTGAAAAAAGCTGGAATGAAGTAATTAATTTAGTACTAGGCTGGTGAACCAGCTAAACATGGCCATTTAATTTGCTAATTTTTTGATGGTTAATGTGCAGGTCATGCTCCTGTTGACGCAATTGCCCATTTCATATATTTAGCATTCCTTAAAGCCCTATTAAAATGGAATGGGTAAAAGTAAGCTTTTTTCACCTGAACACAGGTTATGTTATTAACACATTTCCAAGCAAGGTAGGAAAGGTATATTATGCTGTTAGAATGTCAAGCAAGTTTTCTCTTTCAAGAGGAATACACAGATTTAACATGTATTATAATGACAATTCATTTCAGAGTAGCAGAGCTGTCAACTTATGCCATTAATCATAGATATATCTTAGATATACAGGTTCTGTTCTTAATTAGATTCTGCCTGTTACTTACCTGGATTTAATCAACCAAGAGGTTATGTAATTAGTGTATCAGTAGTTATAGGAATAATTTGGAAGCTTTATTTCAGCAATGACATGGACTATAGGAGACCTGGCAGAAAGTAAAATTGCTTTTATTGACCTTTAAATCACAATAATGTAATCTGTTGTAGTCAATGCTCAAGGTCTCCATATACTTTAGAGCAGTGGTGGCGAACCTTGGCACTCCAGCTGTTCCAAAACTACAAATCCCAACATGCATCTGCCTCTGGGAGTTATGTCTGTGGCTTTCAGAGCCTTGCAATGCCTCATGGGACTTGTAGTTCCAAAACAGCTGGAGTGCCAAGGTTCACCACCACTGCTTTAGAGGGTGGTTGGATGTGTAGGAAAAATGTGGTTGCCTCCAGGCTAAAATGTTTCCACAGCACCGCAGAGTACTACGTAAACATATACCTTAGTCTGACTGAGGGCATATATTTGTCAAGAGAGAAGGGAGAAGCTGGAGGATTTAGGAGTGGCCAGACAGAGGGAGAACAATGGCAATAACACAAGTCTACTAAAATGTTCAATTTATTGTCTTCCCCAAGTGTGGAAGGCCATGCCTGCTGCAGTCATGGATATCAGAACATAGCGGAAAACAGTTGGATTGGGCAAATGTCTTCTCATGCCTATGGCAAGTTTATTAGAAGCAAACATCCAAAAAACAGTGAGCTTATAACCTGATCCCCTCTTTAGCTCATGCACTGTTGCCAGTTCTATGTGGGTCTAATCTCTAGCACCAGACATATTTCCCTCTTCCTATTAAAAAATATAAGGTGTTCTGTTGCTGCACATGTAGGTGTTAGATGAAGATAGGTAGATGAAAATAAATGAAACAGACAAAACATTTTATATAATAAGAGCATCAATGTAGTCAAAGGGGTTTCTTAAAAAGAGCTTGCTAATACTGTAAGGGTGAAAAATATGAGGCTGCAAATGACAGATAAAAAAAAAATAAGGTTGTAAGCAATTCCAAAAGAAAGAGAAATTAGTGACTAGGGGTACTATTCTAAAGGGAGCTTCCAGATCCCAGTTAATCCCCCCGTGCAATCCCCCACATTCTTGTTGGCAGACAGCAAGTGGGAATTATGTATTTGTCCCCATCAACATGGTAACCAGGTTCCTTGCAAGAGGGGGAGGCTTTGCTGAATGAAGAAACCCACTTTAGGATAAGGGGACCCACAGATATTACCCATAGCACATAGTACCCCTTGTTACTAATTTACATAAAAATGTAAATCGTAAGTGAGAACACTCATACCATAGAAAAAGTAATTTAAAGAAAAAACAAACAAAAAAACCCCCAAACATTGTCTACTGATGTAGTTTCAGGTCAATCACATCAAGCTGCACCCTAAGGTGTTGGATCGTTGCTACGATGATGCCCATCACAAATAACAGATCTGATTCCCCGATGCTGCTGGATTGTAAACACAGAGTGCTACCACTGCTAAATTCCAGATCCCTAGCCACTGTTTGTAAAAAAAAAAAGGAGTCTTTAAAGGAGTGCTTCCTACTGTTCCTCAACTTCATGTGCAGGGTTGGGGCATCCCAAAATAATTTCTTTTTATTTTTTTGCATTCGTACATGAACCTCATGGCAGAGCCCAGCTCCCATACCCTTTTTTTTAACAAAAGCTTGTAAATTGGTTTTAAAAAAGGCCAGATAAAAATGACAAGACTTGGCTCCCATACACTTAAAATATAATTAACCCCTTCTGGGTTTTTTGCATATATCTACTGCTAGCAAGCAGTAGATGTAGGCAAAACGTTTTTGTTTTTTTTAACACTTTAAAAGCGGTTTAAACATACCTGTGTCTTCCCCGCGCGCTCCCGTCCGAAAATCTGAACTATCTCGGACGGCCGCAAAGGATCTTGGAGTGGGCACATACGCAGTTCAAATTTTCGTCCGGGAGACGATGGACGGTGTGCACCTGCATTCAGACACGATGGGACAGGAAGTGCCAGCAAGCGCAGACGAGTCAGCGCTGGATTTAAGACACGCAGCAGCACTAGAGAGAATGCTGAAAACGACAAGAAAGATGAAGATCAGATTAAGAGACATAACTTAAGGTAAGTGTTGACATTAACTTTGGGGGAAGGAAAAAAAAATATATCCTTTAATGTCACTTTAAATAGGATTTGGAGCTATGTTTGGGTTTAGCAGACTTTGTTGTTTTGCTGAACCCTCCTGCAAACCTAACGTTGCCCAGTTGGATAATCCCTACTTGACAAGTTACATTTTATGGACAGAAAGACTGGGCCAACTAGTTCTATTTGATCTGTTTTGAATCAGAGCGCATATGTACCAAATCGTATCTATATTTTGATGCACCTTTTCCTTATGTTGTCTGGCAACTATGTGAGGTTCCTTACCATAGCCGGTCACTGTGCACTGTCATTGCCCGTCGCAAGGCAATATAACAGGTTCTCTTCAAAAGACACCCCCTTTGCACTGATACTTACCTTCATTCTGCTCCCCCATTGCTTTGTTCAAGTGCCAGAGCCCTGTAAAATGCCAGGCGCTTCTAGGTATGGGAAAGGATATGATCATTTGCACTTTCTTAAAGTGTAATTCAACTTTTGCAGCCAAATTGGGATAGCACCTACTTTACATTTGTTACATAACTCCAATCACTTGGCATAGCTTTAAAAAAGAATGCCCGCTTCCTTTTTTAGCTCTTTCTGCTAACTTCAGTACTGAAAACGTTTGTTTAGTTCTTGGGGAGGGGGGCTGGGGGAAGTTTTGTTTCAAATAATTAACCATGTCTGTACTATGCTGGCAGATTTCATTATTAGTTGTAAACTAGATGAGCATGACTGCCTGTCCTAACAAAGGGTTACAGACCTGAAGACATTGCATATTAATGAGAAGGAGTTCAGTCTGTCCTAAGTCTTCGAGTAGGACAGTCAGAGTTTCATGTTACTCAAATTGAGAGAGGAGCATGCAAAGAGCTGCTAAATAGAGAAAAAAAGATAAAAAATATTAGTATAAAATGATTGCTAGATATTCTGTGTGAATAGGAACACATAACAAACATATAATGGATATTTCCTCTATTTTTGCCCAAATTCGGAAATATACTTTAAGGCCCAAATGAGCAAAAAAAACTGCTCTATTTTAGCCAATGTATATTTGCACATTGTGGTGTTTAGATACATATTTTTAGAGCAATGTTCAAAGGCATACTAAAATTTAGACATGTACACCAGCAAAAAATTTGTTTAGTTTCGTTTTGATTCGGATTTTGCATATTTTGTTTTTTGGATTCGGGTCCGCAATTGAATTCGTTACGGGATTTGGACGAAATTCATTAGCTGTAGTCGTTTTTCGGATTCGGGTCCGCAATTGATTCAGACTAAATTCGTTAGTCGAGCACTGGCCCGGCAGGGCAGGAAAGGGGGGGAGCGATCGAGCGCCTCCCCCTCCCTCCGCCTTACCAGGCCTCGTGCCCTCGGCATTGGGAGGGTGTCCCCATGCTGATGGGGACAAGCGGCTTCTTCCTCACAACCCTGACCCGGTGGTTGTGGGGGTCTGCGGGCAAGGGGGCTTATTTGCATCGGGGTACCCCTTTAAATAAGGGGGCACCCAGATGCCGCCCTCCCCCCTTGTGAATGAGTAAGGGGTACTTGTACCCCTACCCATTCACTAAAGGGTTAAATCAAATAGTTAGTAAAAAGTCCAGACTTTTAGATAAAATCCTTTAATTGAAAAAAAAAAACTAAGACTCAATTTTTGACTATTCCTTTAACTACCTCCCGGCCGGCCATTGCGTATACACGGCCGGCCGGGACCTTCTTGGATGTAACTGGGTGTGTATACACGTCCTGTTGGTCCCGCCCACTCGTGCACGGCGCGCTCGAGCGGGAAAGACACATAATTTAAAAACCGGCAGTGATGCCCGTTAACATACAAGCGATCTGCCCGGTGCGAGTCCGGGACCAGCATAGTGGCTCTCTGACAGGGGATCATAGGGAGGTTGGTTCGCGATCTCCCTCTGGTCCCCTCTCCACTCTCAGAATGCGGAAGTGGTGTATATTACATCACTTCCGCATTCTCGTGTCACTCTCCAGCTTCAGATGCTGGAGAGAAGCTGATGAAGCAGATCTCTGCTTCATAAGCTTCTTCAGGGGGGTTATGGGTTACATTAGGGGTCTTGGAGACCCTTGATGTCTCCATAAAGAGGACCTGTCACTTCTTTTGCTATCACATATAGGGGTTTCTTAGCCCCCTCTGTGATAGCAATAAAGTTAAGTGAAAAAAAATAGGAAAAAAATGTAAAGTTCCCCCAAATTTTTTTTAAAGTTACACATAAAAAATATATATATTTTTTTTAAGTCCCCACCCCTACATACACGCATGTAAACATGCGTCAGGTGCGCATACCTGAGAAAACGACGATTGCGCCCATTATGCCGCAGATGTTACATATTGCCGCGAACGTCGCAGTGAGAGCAATCATTTTAGGGCTATCAATCACTGATAACACTAAACTGATGAGCTGTAAAAGCTTTTAAAGCGTCGCCTGTGGTCAATTTTGGGTATGCTAGTTTTTTGCGATTTCGCGAGTGCGCGCAATTTTTAAGCTTGACATGTTTGGTGTCTATTTACCCGACGTGACCCCGTCTTTTACATTTTGCAAAAAAAGTGGGTAATATTAGTTGTTTTATAACATAATGTAAAAAAAAAAACTAATTTTTTTCAAAATTTTCAGTAATTTCTCCTGAATATAGTAAAAAATGAAACCCCCAGTGGTAATTAAATAGCACCAAAAGAAAGCTCTATCTGTCCCCAAAAAATGGTATAAAATTAATTTCAGTACAGCGTTGCATGACAGAATAAATGTCAGTCAAAGTACCGCAGCGCTAAATACTGAAAAATGGCCTGGCCAGGAAGGGGGTCTAAACACCTGGTCTTTAAGCGGTTATTTAAAAAAAAATGGTTCCATCGATGTAATACAGCGTCAATCACGATGCATGACCCCCGCGACCCGCGGAAATGAAAAAAGTCCTGCCGCGCGACGACCACCCAAACCCGACGAACACTCGCCACAAAATGACATTCAGCTCATATGACACCTCGGCTCACAGACCCGAATAGCATTCGGAAACTCGCGAAAGCATTCGGGAGTTTCCGGATGCTATGTAGTATTTGTGGGCTGAGAATGTCAAATGGGCGGAGCGCATTCCGACAGAATGTCATTTTGCGGCGATTGAATTTCGATTCGGAACGAAACGCATCGCACATGTCTACTAAAATTTCCCAAACCTATGTTCAGAGAAGTGCATACTGGCATAATTTACATGCATACGTATGTAAGGTAGTGCAAATATTCATGTATGAACATAAATGATATCTAGTGGATAGAATTAATTAATACTCTAGTAATTGCATGCAAAAAATGTTTACCCTAGATTTTTATGCAAGCTTCTGGCAGAAAGATCCAGCAAAGATTGGAGTATGGTAATATGCCTGTGTACTCATGCCCTAAATGCCATGATTGTCAATTCTGTGGGCAATCACTAGGCTTCAGCACTGTCATGTGGGAGCAGGGGGAAGGCATTAGAACTGTGTATTCTTCTATATTATTATATTTATAATATTTTGTTTTTCAAATGTTCAATAATATAAAAAGTGTGCATTATCTGTTTAGCTTGAGGAATATTTTCAAGAATTATTTTTGGAATTTATGTAGATTTTCATTGTATGCAGTAGTCCAACCTTTACAGTAGGTACAATCTAAATGCTAAATATTGTGATGTGTGCAGAAGACTCCAATACAAGATCACTACACAAGGATCCGTTACAGCTGACACTCATCTCATTATTTTTTCTTACGTTTTTAAATCCTGTACATTAAAATATATGCCTTGTATATATCATTTGCATAGGGGTGTAGCTAGTCTTTGAAGTAATATAATTGGAAATTCACTGATTTCTGCTGCCAGAAATAAACCCACAGCCTCCAATGCCATGATAATCTATTCCCATACTTCCCGCTGGAGTGCTGGAGATCTGAGCAGCAACATCTCATTTGTCAGACATTAAGGTTTTATTGAGCCCAGTCATATCCCACCATGTGAAATATACATGACAGGGAAAGACTGAAACTGAACCAATTTCAAATGCTTCTTATTTTAATTAAGCGTTTGTTGTTAAGATAAAAATCATAGTAACATTTTATTTTTTAACATTAACTTAATGAGAACCTGTCTTCCAGCACTGTAAAATATACGTCTATAGTCTAGAGTATAAGCTTGTTAGCCCCCTATGTAATAGCAATAAAGTTAGTGTAAAAAAAAAAAGTGTTTAAACTATAACAAAAATTAAAGTAATTAAAAAAATGCAAAAAAAATATGTTAAAGTCTCCCACCCCCCACATGCATGCACATACATTCGCAAACATGCGTTGGGGCGCTTACGTGCAAAAACAAAAATGTTACATCGCACATGTACGCATCACTTTCGGGGTTCAGTGATCGGAGAAGAGATCAGTGGCTGTAAGTCTTTTGATCTCCCTTCAATCATTGTGGGGAGACCTGTCATGCTGGTCCTGGGCCAGCACGGGCAACAGTGGGAGCCATCAGTGGTGGAGGGGGCAGCACATTCCGCTGAATCGTACAAGCATCTGTATAGATGCTGGATGGCTTGTATCTTAACAGGCCATTGCTGGCTGTTTAAAATGACTGTTTAACCACTTCAGTGGCCTGTCGTATATGTACATATTGCGGTCCTGAAGTGGTTAAAAATTAAAATTAACCCAACTCCTAGAGGTAACAATAAAACCCCATGGAAATGTATACCCTATCATAGTAAAAATACAATATAATTATTAGAGTTGGGCTCGATGTTCGAGTCGAACGTGAGTTTGAATCGAACATCGCTAGTTCGTGTGTTCGCCAAACACATGTACTATAAGGGCATTCAGCGGTCTGTTTGATCGCTGAATGCCCCACAAGGCAATGCGCCTTGTGAAGCCCTAATTGGCTAAAGGCTTTCACCTGCAAGACTTTGCCCAGATGACGTGAAACTGTACACAGTTGGGCGGAGCTAGCTGTCACATCTGGCTCCTCCCATGTGTTTATGTTTTGACGGCATCTGTCAAAATGCCATTATGCGGTGGGTGTTCATCGCGAACGGACGGGACATTGTTTTTTAAAATTATTATTTCTATTTATTTTTTATTGTTTTTGTTGTTTATTTCGACGAGTCGTTGTCGTTGCGGACAACGCTGGACATCGTGATTGACCCTGGATTACGTTGGTTTATCCATTTTTTTGGGGGGGGGGGGGGTTAACAATAAAGGAATTGTCAAAATCCTTTGTTGTGTTTTTCTTTCAATTAAAGGATTTTTTCCAACTCTGTTTTTTTATTTAATTTGTTTAACTCTTTACTGAATGGGTAGGGGTACTCTTTCACAAGGGGGCGGCTGCATCTGGGTACCCTGATGTGAATAATCCCCCTGCCCGCACCCCCACAAACAACGCCACAGGGCTTGTGGGAAAGAGGCCCGTGTCACCATTAAAATTCCTACCAGACCTTATGGGCCTGTTATGACTTTAAGAGGGAACCCCACACACTTTTTTAAAAACAAATGGGGTCCCTCCTAACTTTCCTACCAGACCAAAAGGGTCTGGTATTGTTTGGAAGGGGGAATTGCCCGCTTTAAAAAAAAAGTTTTGCTGCGGCAGGTTCTTTACATTGTACAGATTTGCCACTTTACAGGCAGGCTAGGGTACCCCCCGGACACCATATTTAAAGGAATTTTTCATTTTTATTGTTACCCTTTAAGTGATCACTGCTCCTTTAAAAACTGTATTTTTTAAAAGGTTTTTTTTATTGATTCATGTCCCCCAGGGCAGTACCCGGATCCCCATACACTTTTTATGGCCAATAACTTGCATATAAGCCCTCGTAAAGGGGACAATTGTTTTTGAAAGTTCTACCCCCATAGACTTGCATTGAGTTCGAGTTTGAATTCAAACTTTTTTAGGTGTTCTAAAGTTCGAATTCGAACCGAACTTGGACCTGTTCAGCTCATTACTAATAATGATGCCAATAAATACTCTCAAGGCAATACTAACGTTAAATATACTATCAAAATGTCATGCAATACATGTTTTAAGACCTTCTTTTCAATTGTTTAATAAGGTTATAGACAATTAAATATATACAAAGACCTATGCAAATGTCAGTTTAAGGAAGAGGAAGTTAATCATTATTTGTTAAAAAAATAATAATAATAGATTCATAACAAACAGTAGGAAATTAGAATAAAATCCTATTAGGCAAGTTTCGTTAGATTTTGATCTTGCTAACTGTGTTGTAGCTCCTAAATTTACATAAAATATCTTGAACTAAATAGGGTAGATACCAAATTCTCTATTGGTGAACACAAGTAACTGTAATGCATGTCTTAAGGTATATCTATAGACACATTTATTTTTATTTTATTTTTTTATTGTTATTTGTGTCTATGTGTGCTGATTAGACATGTGCACTGCCAAAAAATTTGTTTAGTTTCGTTTCGTTTTAAATTCGGATTTGTGTTATTTCGTTTTTCGGGATTCGGGTGTGAAAGTCAATTCGGATTCGGAATTTGGATTCAGACGAAATTCGGTAGCGGTAGGTCGAACGTTCGTTTCGTTTTCGGTTCTTATTCGTTTCTTATTCGTTTCTTATTCGTTTCGTTCGTTCGTGACATTTGAGGGGGGAAAAATATTTTTCTCCTTCTCTAATGTCACTTTGCTCCAACGAACGAAACGAATAAGAAACGAATAAGAACCGAAAACGAAACGAACGTTCGAACTACCGCTACCGAATTTCGGAAATGGAAATTCGGATTCGTTTGCATTCGTTATGTCTGTAATTCGGAATTCGGATACATCCGAATGTCCGAATTTCCAAAAATTCGTCCGAATTTTGATTCGGAACGAAACAAATCGCACATGTCTAGTGCTGATGACCATTGTCACCGGGACAGGCAAGTGGTCGGAAATCCAAAATGTAATTGTCACTAAAACAAAAGGGGAGGAATATTCCAATGGGAACACCTGTTCTAGTCACAACTGTCTAGGAGCAAAGGATATTTTCTCTCATTTTCTGTTGTGTTTTTAGGATAGGGATTGAAAGGAAATATCCCCAATAGGACACAGACACTGAAAAAAAATCTGAAAAGTTTTCTGGCCTTCCCTTGCTCTCCAACAAAAATACCAATATTTCAGCTAATTTGTAAAGAAGGGATGATGTCTATGTATTAAGGAAAACACAGACACAGACTGCAAATCAGACTTCTGAAGGCAAAGTGGATTTTAATACAGACTTTTTACAGATGCTAACTAGGAATTGCTAGTGAGCAGTGGCATATGAGAGGGACCAATAAGGAGTTTACAACCTCTGTGCACAGGTACTCTTAGATCAGATAGAAACAGGAGCTGCAAAGGTTATTTTAAGTAAGCAGGAGTGAATATTTTAGTTTAGAATCAAATGTTGGTTATAAGTTTCTTCACTTGACTTATACTTCTTATACTCCTTTGAGATGGTTATTTGGGTAAGAAAAACAGGACATGTATAGCTTGTTAAAACTGCTTTATAAAGATAGTGTTGGATACTGAATCCCTGACTAATAGAAGAGGTTTAGAATTTCTGCTGTCTTTTTCTCATTACTTTTTTTGTCAAAATATTTGTTCCATTTCTCTATAACTTCAATTTCTTGTGCCTTTATTTTTCATATTGCATTAGAAAATCAAGATAGTGTTCTAGATAGCCTGATTTTATGGATAAGCTGTTCTGGTTTAGTTGTTTCTGGGTCATCCCACTGAATGTATTTTGAGAATTTTTTTTACAACTTAAGTTTCAGAGATTGGATGTAAAAGGTTTATTTTTTTCTCTTTTTGTTTAGAACAAGAAAGGGATCCATTAGTATATATTTGCAATTCTGTAAATTATCAGAAAAAACAGTACCAAAACCTGTGTGCCAAATCTGAAACATTAAGATAAGAAAACTTAAATGGAAACTATAATGGTTTTGGGTGATTAATGGCAAGTTTTTTATCTGATGGTCAGATACTTGCAGGAACTGATAAATAGAGATGTGGTGGCTTTTTAATACTTAGATCCCTGGAAAGGTAGGTATGTTAACGTTTCTTTTACAAGTGACCTTTTGGGTAAAAGTGACCTTGTGGTGACAGAGCCACCAGAAGAATGTTCTATATTTGCCTTTATGAAACCTGCCCTCTAGTGGGAGCATCGCATAATATTGAGACAGACATATCAGAGCTATTAATTTTATTCAATGCAACAAACTCAAGAAACAATGTAGCTGGTTAATTAAAACCATAGAAAGAATAATACACACAAACGTGGAATTGTTGAATACCCACCTGTTATTTTATTGCAACCCTAAAGTATAACTTCCACCACAAAATGAATCACTTCCCCTGCCTGCCCACCAGTTTGTTATATATAGAAAACAAACCAGTGGGTATTCATGGGTGATGTCATCAAGCAAATATGGTCATCACCAACAAGCTGGCCGGGTTGCTGAAAGTTGTGACGAAAGTCAATACGGTAAGAATCGCTGTGAATGGATTGTCATGTTTTTGTTGGTGGATTGTCCAGGTGTTGTTCATCTTGATTGACGATGGATCTACATTGCTGGATGACATGATTGACTCCCTATATTGTGGGAAATTATTTGAGGATTTTTTTAATGACAGACTTTTTATATGGTGTCCATGTGTTCATTTACTTTGTAATATTTTTGTGTGAATGAGTAACCACATGTACTATGTACCAATTACTTCATGTGGGGAATGGGGGCGGCTTTCTGGGGTCCCCGTTATCTTAAGCCTGAAGTCTCTCCCTGCAGATCCCCCCATTCTATTGGGGACCGGAAATGGGGATGGGGCCCTTGTTAAGATTAACACACACCCCCACGTTGAGGGAAAGTGGGGGTGCATGCTCGCTGCCCCTCCCTTTCCTGGCTAGCCAGGCTGCAAAAGGGTCTGGTATGTATTTTCGGGGGCTATTAATTTTTTTTATTTTGGTAGGGTCTCCATTAAAAATACAAACCAGACCCCTATCTAGGATAAGTGTCTGTTATGGATTTTTGGGTGGTCACCCTCCTGAAACATATCAGGCCAAGGCCATGTGCCCTGCAGAGAAAAAAAAAATCAACACATACCCCCATGTTGAGGGAAAGGGGGTGCATGCATGCTGCCCCTCCCTTTCCTGGCCATCCAGGCTGCATGCCTGAAAAAGGGCCTGGTCTGGATTTTGGAGGCTACGCATTTTTTTGTTTTTGGTGGGGTCTCCATTAATTATCCAAACCAGACCTCTATCTAGGATAAGGGTCTGTTATGGATTTTGGGGTGGCCACCCTCCTGAAACATATGGCTATGGCCAAGGCTATGTGCAGAGAAAAAAAAATGTGGTGTGCCACCCATAATTGATACCAGTCCGTAATCCTAGACAGGAGTCTGATATGGATTTTTAAAAAGGACCCTAAAAAAAAAAGTACCTCTCCCCCAAAATCCCTACCAGATCCTTATCATTAATTTAGAGTGAAAAAAACATGAGGCAAAAAACAAGAACAAAGAAAAAACACCAGGTCCTCCCAAAATCCATACCAGACCCTTATTTAGTCATGAAGCCTAGCTGTCCGGGAAAGGGAAATTGTGCACCCCCTTCCTGAACCATAGCAGGCTGTATGTCATCAGCATGGGGAGAATACCTTGCTGGAGTGCCTCCCTGGCAAACAACATCTCCTCATGTTGATGGGGATAAGGGCTTCAGCCCCACATCTGGTCCTCAAGAGGATGTGAGGGTTTGTTGGGAGGACTTGTCAGAAGCTGGAAACCCCTTTAAAGATAAGGGGGCCCTCAGATATCCAGCCCAACATGTGAATGAGTAAGAGGCACATAGTACCCTTAGTTACTTATTCCCAAACAAAAATTACAATGTAAATAAACACATCAAGGATAAGGGGCTGTTATACTCACTAAATGGTATTTATTTAAAAAAAAGTTTGTATGGTTCATGTTTGCTACCTATGGCACTTTTCCCTAGAAAACTTGCAAATAAAAAAAGGCAAGAAAAAAAAAAGATTTGGCACTCATAGATTTCAATGGTGTTTGGACCCTATTTGGAGGTTTGTGGTCGTTCAGTTAACTGAACTTGGCTCAGTTTGCTAATCCTTATCTTCCAGTGCTGAAGTTTTTAATATATGATACTTCCAGGAATGTTGAATGTCTATATTTACCAGCAAAGCATGTCGGGTGAGATGCAGGCACCTGACACTTCCAGAAATGTGAAACGCTAATGACTTTGTTGAAGGCTGCAACACTGGAAGACAGAGTTTAGGCTCCATTCACATATAGCGTTTTGCGTTAATTTTTTTAATCCACAGGGACGCCACTTGTTTGCGGCTATAAAATAGCTGCAAATGCGCCGAATCTGCCATTTTATAGCGCTTGTACTATTTTGGGTTCCCGCGATAGTCAGAACAATGTACATTAATGTGCATTGTTTTCTCTGTTTGGAGCGGCTCCACGCGTATCCGTACAGATGAATACACGCGGACAGTCGCTCCAGTGTGAATGGAGCCTTAGAGTTGCTGCCCACTGGAGCTTTTACAGTTTGCTATTGCAGGAACCAATTGTTTGTTATTCAGGGGAAAATGCATTAAACAAGGATTCTGCTTTGGGCAACATTTTTGTGTTTATTTTCTTTTCTCCAGTTTTAAAGAATCAGCCCCAAAACATTTGTATTTCTATATATTATTGTAGTATAGCTAATGTCAGGGAAATGCAGTGAAGAAAAATGCAATGCTCTTCTTGTGTGAGTGAGAAAACAAAATATAAAATATATCATAAACACAAATAACTGATGTCTCCTAGGGAAAATACTCTTCTTTTTTTGGCTTTCATTATTGAAGGGAACAGGTTATGAAGATTGAATTTTACTTGATGGGACCCATCAGCCATGAAGGAACAAAATGAAAGTTGAATTGTATGCCAAGGCCAGATATTAAAAGGGAATAAAGCTTGATTTGCCCTCTGCATGAGACTTTCAGGCAATGTTGTGCACGGGTTGGAGTGATGAATACTGAATGTTGATTTATAGTGTTAGAAATCATCTATAAAGATCAGGATGTGAACTTTCACTTATGGATGACTATTCAAATGATGCATTCATGTGCTTTGTGGTTTAAAAGGAAAAAAAATAGGTTTAGTGATCTGATATTTATCTTCTATCCACATTTTAAAATATTTGAAGAGAACCAGTCATGTTTCTGTTAATTATATAATTTAACTATCTATGACACCAAAAGTAATGATAGTTGCTGTATGCCTATGATATTTTTAAATTCCAATATTGATGACTGTGGTTGTAGTAAAAAAAGCGTACCCAAAAAGCTCACCACACCAGAGGAATGCCCTCCAACCCCCTTACCCCAGGCTGGATCCCAGAACTGCACACCTAGTAGATGCTTCTTTCATTGTTTTGTTAGCTCAATGGTAGTTTCAGTTATGCATACCATTGCTCTACAGCTCCATTTCCCTGCTGCGGGGGTGATGCATAGATCGGGTGCCCATTCCTAAGCTGCTGGTACTGTGATAAGAATTTGCAGAATATCCTGCTTAAGAAAAATGTCAATTGATCCAACCAATGTATACCTTGCTTTTAAATGTAAGTTGGAAATGGAATTTCACAAAATAATTCAATACAAAATTTTCTGAGCACTCCAGCTAGACAGAATTCTACACTATTTCAATCATTGAGCACACACAAGAATAAATTTGAGGCAGCCTGTGAGATATCTCTTGGGGAGATACATATGACCGATTGGCCACTGGGATGGTTTGCCATGGTGTCTCCCCCAGGATAACAGGGTCCTCATCTTGGTGAGACACTTTCTGTTTGGGAAATAGTGCTCTGTAGTACTTCACATAACAGATAAGTATACTCCCATTTATATCTACGCTTAATGGTGTTTGTGGGGAGTAATATTTGAGCACTTTTGTGTGGAGGGTATGGCTGGCAGTGAGGTATCAGGCTGCCATCATCTCCTCTCTCTGACAGAGTTTTCGTCCGAGTCAGCCTCCCCCCCCCCCCCCCCCCCCTCGCTCTGCTTCGGGGACGTTT
>NW_017307679.1:286527-296100 GCF_000935625.1 Nanorana parkeri | reverse complement strand
TTGGCCTGCTGAGCTGCTGCTTCTTCTACTGTAGCAGCCGTGTTATTATCTTTATTTATTTATTAACGCAGATTGACTACAGTGTTCAAAAACAATTACTTGTATGGGAGAGGCAGGACTTATTCTGTGACAGAGCAGCACTGATTTCACTGTCATCGGTGGACACTCTGTGTGCTGCGTGTGGGTCCCTGCTTCTGAGGCAGCAGGTGACATTACCAACGCTGCTACCCAGGCTTTTTGTCAGCAGCGAGGATGAAGCGGCTGCACTTTGGTTGTGGTTTGGACCTGTGGTTGTCTTTGAAGCAGACTAATTTCTCCAGGGGTGGCTTGATGGATTTAGGCTTGGGGAGTTGGGGCATGGCAGAACCTGTTAAGGGGAGCAGTGCTGGTGCAGTGGGCACTGAGGTTTGTTGTGTGGCATGTGGGGGAGTTAATCACTCTCAGGTTTTGCTTTGGGGGCCTCTGGGACCCTAAGTTCTATTATATTCCTATGAAAACACTTATGTTTCCGAAGTTTTGTTTTGCTTGTGGAGCAAGTTTACTAAAAACGCTTTCCATGGGATTTCTGCATCTTCTGGGAAAATAGGGGCGACAGATTGACCTCACTAAGCTAGTGTTGATGAAACCTTTTCATCTGCTTTTTCGCAAGCGAAAGTACGGGTCATTGCACTTATTCATTCCATTTCTGAGACTCTTAAAAAGACCAGCATGATGTCCTTGTGGTTAGCTCTTATGCCTTGTAGCAAAAGGGTCCCTGGTTCAGTTCCCAGCTACAACACTAACTGCCTCGAGTTTCTTTGTTCATATTGAAGCTTCTGCGAATGCTTCTTTGGAAGCTCTGTTTCCTTTTGGTACAAATAACTCTAAACATTTCACTAAGGATTTATTTACAAAGAATGGGACTGCCCATCTGGGGTGTTCAGAAGAGGTCTTGGAAGTCCTTCAAGTCTGCTGAGAAAACTTCTTCCGCACAAGAGATTTTCCCCACCTGCTGTGAGACCTTGAGGATTCCCTGCACAGAAACAATCTTCACTTTTTGGGGTTCCTAGAAGGCCGCAAACCTGGGATATTTTCGAGAATTTGATACTATCCAAAACTCCAATGAGGGTATCACGGAAGCTTTCTTGCAATTCTATTGTAAACTTTATAAAATCACTCTCACTGTGAGCCTTACAATCTCATACATTATTTACACTCTACCCCACTTCTCTACCATTCCCATGAACATCAGAAGTGTTTAGATGGCCTTTGGCTGTCATTTCGGCTCAGTCAAGCCGAAGCATATGCCTTCGGATCGGCTGAGCCACTCGGCCGCCTTCGGGAGCTGTATGGGCTATAGTGAATAGCACGTACAGCAGCCCTTTGGTTGGAGTGAACCGAAGGGCTCTGGCAACCGAAGCTAGCCGAAGGATCAGCTGAAGATTGGGCTGATCCTTGAGCTAACTTTGTGAATAGACCCCTTAAAGTTTCCAACCTTCCCGGCACAAAAGGAAAGAGACATCCCAGATATGGAGGAACAGGATTATCCCAAGGTATGCCTCCTATTTTAGCACTACCATCTCTGCTAGAGACAAACTCATCTTAGGAAGGTTTTTCTTATAGGATCTACTTTATACCAGAATAACTGTTTAAAATGGGGAAAGGAGAAAGACATTCATATCATATCAAGTGTCAGGAGGCTGATGGGAATATTTTACATATGATCTGGAACTAACCCATTTTGGTCTCTTTTTACATAATTTATTTCACAGAACTTTGAAATTCCCAATATTTGTAAGTCAAGGTGGTGTCTATTAGGGGTATTAGGGGTATTCCATATGCTCTGCAATTTATTGGTTTGTTTTGACCACACTATTCTTCCCATCGGTCTCACTACTATACGAGTTCTGTAAGCTATAAATGCACTCAAATAGCTGTTTCTTCCTTTATCAGTGTCTAATGTTTATTGATAACACCTCTACAGCCACACAATGTTATAGGGTTCCTTTTCTACAGTGAAAAACCAAATCTGTTTCAGTTCTTTTTATTGCTCATGTTCACCTAAATTTGAACCTGTCATTATATGTCACTCTTACATATAAATTCCTCTGACATTACTCTTCTGTATAGTGTGGGTAATTGTACTATGTACGAGTGAACTTTGACCTCTTAATAAAAATATGCTATTAAAAAAAGTAAAGATAATAATCCTCAAAGTATACAATAAAGACTTGGTCAGCACCCAAGGTGTTTGGCTATAAAGATGAAAGGTAAATTAAATAGGTTCTAAGCATATTGTGATGGTATTCCACCTCCTCTTGAGCTATAATTTTCCATGGGGAGGTGTTGTTGTCCTGTTTTTATATTTTTAATGATGTATAACAAATGTGTACAATTTCTTAGATGTACAATGTTTTATATTGGAAACTTATTGATTTAGTGCTTATTATACAATGAGAGTGTTCTCTATTCTGTTTCTATATGATTTGTGCTTCAGTTTCATGTAGTTGAGAGAAAAGGCACAGACTAATATATTGTGTGTCATTTACTGGAGAGCTCCTAATTAGCATGTTTTCAGATCTCCCATTGCATGGAAAGCATTATAATAGTGTCACATGATTACATAGAGTGCTTTAATAAAACAATATCCTACCTTTAAATTACATCAAAGTTAAAATCATATCCCAACTGAATTGAATAAATGTAACGACTGAGAGATAGTCATGGTTCCAATGCAAATTAATTTGCATTTATAGTTCATAGCTCTAAATTTATAGAACAGTGGACAAGTGGGTTAGCATGCTTTCATCACAGGAGTTATGAGTTTGTTTTCCACCCATGTGACATTTTTTTTATGTCTCTATGAAGTTGCTCTTAGCGTTGTAGTTTTCATCTAATCTAAAACATGACAATAAATTGTCTGCTATCCAAAAGTGTTTGATTATCTGTATGACATGGCGAGCAGGCAATACTGTACAGTAGGAGAAGGGTGGATATAACATACAGCAAAGTGTATATATAGAGCCATGTGGTGTGTAAAATGTATTGAACATTCGACTATGAAATAGAGAGTGGAGCAGTATGCAGCAAAGAATGCCTGGCAGTGTACAGTGGTGTGCAGTATAATTTACATACTAGAGCAGTATAGAGTACAGTGTGGAGAATATTATGTACATTAAAGTGAAGTGGTGATGGGATGTATAGAACACTTCCTCCCTAAAATGTTGATATCCTGATCCACAGAGATTATAGAGACAAATCTCTAAAAAAGTATTGGACAAAAAAGAAACTGTTAACTATGTGTCTGCCAGACATACAAGTACTGTAGATAGGAGTGATAACAAAGGGCAAATTTCATGACAAAATCTCATTAACTGCTATCCCCATAGGTCTCAATGCCATACCTATCCTGTCGTTGGCTACTTTGGGGCCCTTTAAACTTTCTTGAGCAACTTTGGACTTGTGTTTGGACTGCATCCAGTAAGCCCTAGAATGTGTTGCTGATGTGTCAGGAACACAGTTTGACTAACTTAACAGCATTAAACCAAGAGCCCGAGAAGTCCCAAGTGTAAAAAATATTGTTTATAATAAACCCATAAAACACTGAAGGCCAAAGCTACTGTATGTGAGACAGACAATATTAGAATATACAGTATAGCTATATCTAACCTGTATGTCACCAAGCTCATTTTCCCTTAAACAATCTTCAAAGATTCTTGCTCAGAACCATCTTGTTTGCCTCCAGCCTTTCATGGCTCCATTCTTTCTGGCCTTTGTCCTTCTTTCAGCCCTTGTAACATACAAATAACATTTGTCACTTGCACAAAACAATTTGAAGAATGTTTTCCTTGGCCTAAAATCTCATATTGCAGGAAAACACAAATTTCCAGTCACAAACAGCTTCTTATAGGAGAAAGTAATTCTGTAAGTCTGCTTGTAAATAAGATGTGGTTTGTGAGTTTGACCATATAGTAACATGTAGGTGTTCTAGTCTTCAAAGATGGTATCTATTCAAACTTAGATAACTTTGAAGTCAAGGAGTCCTTTTCATGGGTTAGATTATCAAGGGGCTTTGCGAGGATCTGGATAGCTTTACTTATATTGCTCCTTCCCCCAGGACAGACTATGCAGTCCATAGTCTGGCTTCCTCTGGCACCTCTACACATAATTCAGGCATCCCTTGTCCTGAGAAAACAAGCATAGCCTATGAGTATAATCTTCAGCACTCACTTTATCTTTTCTTGGGACCGAGCAGGCACCAAACATCCCAGCCCTCACTGCACAAACAAAAACCACACAGATGTTGAACACCTCTCTCTCTCTTCACCACCCACTGTTTTTACCACCACCCTCTTTATCCAGTACACAATAAAGAATGCCTAGTCAGGTTAGGAAAAAGGAAACTCAGTCTTTACCCCAAAAAGATGGTAGTGAAAATTTAATTAAATAGGTCACTTGTCCTAAGCACAGCCATATAGCATAGCCTATGAGTATAATCTTCAACACTTTATCTTTTCTTAGGTCCGAGCAGACACCAAACATTGTGAAAAAGGAAACTCAGTCTTTACCCCAAAAAGATGACAGTGACAATTGAAACTAAATAGGTAAAAACATTTTTCATCCCCTCCAGCTATTTGGTAATTATCCATACCAATTGTTTAGTATATACCTTGTGCCAATATATCAAAAGCAGCTAGCACTAATCAATGTGATACCACACAATCAAATAATCAAACAACCACAATTGTGCTACGCTAGTAACTTATAAGTATGATAAATACATAAATATCAAATAGTACACCAATACCCAAGAAAAAGCATAGTAATGTAGACTACTACAATAATAGTAATAGTGTAGACTGATAGGCTAAAATTAAACTTCATTAAAGCGGACCTTTACCCATATCTTTAAAATAACAACAAACAAACCTTTAGAAATGTTTAGTAATGACAATCTACAAACACATACTTCTGGATAATTGCCGGCTTTGTATTCTTTGCATACCTTATTTCTCTTTTATTCCCCATTCTTCTGACAGTGGCAATGTTCAATAAGGGCAGATTACTAGCTCTCGTATTACTTCCTGGATTACTGGCACATGTGACTAGGACATATGACCATGCACATCCTCTCAGGGGAGGAAAATGCCTTTTCCTAAGATCTTCTAAGATTACAGATGAGATTTCCCAGCAATGCTCTGCTGATGACAAAGCAAACCCAGTGTGCATTGCTTTGGCAAACTGAAGTAATTTTGCCCTTTCAAAGCAGGAAGTGAATGCTCTGCATTCACTTTTGCGTCCCCACATCACTAGCTCTGCTAGTGTAAGTATTTCAAAAACACAGCATTTTATGCCGGACATGTCTGTTATTATAAATCATCATACATAGAGGGATGCATTGGTAGAATATGATTTTGAGTGTAAAGGTCTGCTTTAACAAAATTTACTTACATAACCATCCGTTATCCAATAAAAGAAACATTACAGGAGCTCTGAGCCTCTTTCACTGTCACCTGAAAGTTCAACCAACCTTTGTGTCATGGGCTCCACCCCTATTATTATCCATACCAATCAGCAAAAAAGCACATCTTTCTTTAAAGCATTTTGCGTTCAATCAATTCCCATAATTCAGGTGTTTTTCCGATTGTGATAGGAGATATCCATCTGCCTACTCTGTGGGTTGCACTCCATATTATTCCAGCCCCACCCATCTGGCATATATATCCCTTACCAAAAACAATAACTGACAGGCCTGTTGCCTGGTACCAAAGGGGCAGGACTTTAGACTTAAAGGGGCATTCAGCATGTGGGTGGGTGTTACAGCTACTGACGTAAGTATTGAGGCTAGATTAATACAATGCAAACAGCAGAGATTCCTCGATTGACACACTCGTAGTGTTGATGAAGGAATCTGCTCTGTTTTTCATTCATCCCTCCGGTTGAATGAAAAAAAATATAGCAGTGTATGGCCAGCCTGAGGCATGAGCTAATTAAACTACCAAAATGTCTCTGGAGTGTGGGAGGAAACTGAAGTACCCAGAAGAATCCGTCACAAGCACAGGGAGAACATGCAAACTCATTTAGACTGTGTACCAGCCAGGATTCAAACTGAGGACCTCTTTGCTGCAAGGCAGATGTGCTAATCAATAAGCCCATTAGACAGATTTCCACTCCAAAGCTGGCCATACACTGCTTGAATGTATGTCTCCATCAGCACATTTTATTTTTCAATCAACTTTTTCCGAAGGAGCCAGTCTAAAGGTGGCCATACACTGTAGAACCATCGCAAGACCTCAGTCTTGCGATGGTTGTAAAGTGATTAGAAAAAGTACGATCTGCCCATCTTGGACAGGCAGATCGTACTCTCGATCATCGCAAGCCCGCCCCCCTGGGGGGCGGGCTTCCGTTGACCGCAATGCTGAATGGGCAGTGTGCACGTGCGCACACGTTCAGCATTTGTCTCCCGAGCACCGTTCAAACCAGCCGAAAATCGTACGATTCTTGGCTGGTTTTCTAACATGCTCCTTAGACAAAAGACGTGCGACTGTACAGTAGAAACGGTCGCACGTCTTCGTTCACACTGCTCAATTCTCGTACGATCGCGGGATTTCCCGCGATTCTCGTACGAGAATCGAGCAGTGTATGGGCACCTTAAACATTTTGGAGTGAATGGTGACTACAGCAAATCAGCAGCCTCCAGCCAATCTGATAGCACACCTGTCACTGTCAGATTACAAGAGCCTAGAAGGGGAAATTCCCCCATTCCTTATGTTTAGTGTGCATGGGGGGAATCGAGTCTTTTTTATTGTTCAGCCTCCGGTTCAGCCAGCTTAAACAGACACAGAATTAAGAAATGGTTTCATTGTGTCACAGTACTTCTGTAGAACAGCTGTGAGAGGAAATTTTGGGTCAAGTTGTAACCTTGTATTGAATATGTTGCATAATCTGTCTCAGTGCTCCTGTTTAGCATTGCTTTACTATGCAATTAAATTATTAAATGTCCCCCACTGTGTTATAACATGCATTTTAAACAACCACTTTTTGTGCATTAAGGAGTGTTTGGGATACACAAAAATGCTGTAAAACACACATTTAGCTGCTAAAAGGCAGCTTTAAAAATAGTGCTCCAGTGTTAATCCAGCATTATAGGAAAATATTTCATATATGCGAGTCTCTCTAGCTTACTCTATGTATATTCTGTACTGACACCTACTTCATTACTGATGTGTGAAGTGGACCTGCAGCTTGCATGAACACGCACACAATTTAGTTGGAAAAAATGCATCATTAAAATGACTACATATGTTGTGCTGGGGTCTAAAGGTTATATAGTGAGGTCATCAGTAGTGATGGGCTGAACACACCTGAGTTCGGTTCTAATTCAAACTTTCGAACTCAATCTAAGTCTTTGGGGCCAGAACATCAAATGTCCCCATTTAGAAGGCTTGTATGCAAGTTTTTGGGTATGTGGATTCGGGTACTGCCCTGGGGAACATATATCAATGAAAAAAAAAAAGTTTTTAAAGGAGCAGTGATTGTAACATTGCTTAAAGTGAAACAATAAAAATGAAAAATTCCTTTAAATATCAGGCTGGGAGGGTTCCCTTAAATTGCCTGTGAAGTGGCACATATGTATGATGAAGCAGCAAAACTGACATTTATATTGCCAGTAATTGGTTTTCCTTTAATCTTGTAAACTGCTCGGGGAGGCACATGTAAGAAGACACATTTTAGGACACTCTAAACCAGGTTCAAGATTTTTTGGATAAATTCTGGTGCCTCTTTTGCAAACGTTGGATGAAAGTTACAACAAGTGCTTTAAAATTGGGCCTTTAGTGTTGGCGGTGCCTTTACACCGTAACTCTTCAGTTATTCTTGATGCGTGCAGGATTGGACCCTGCTCTACAAATTCAAATTATGTATACGTGTCACACACCTGTCTCCTTGTTGGCCTTTCAGATATGATGTGGGGCTTATTATAAAATTTTATTAGGGAATGTGGGATGGGAAATTGGTGCTTGGGTGCAATACTTTATCGAATCTGGGGCTTGGTGCACTATAAACTGTTGTACAATGGCTTATTAAGAAAGAAAGAAAGAAAGAAAGAAAGAAAGAAAGAAAGAAAGAAAGAAAGAAAGAAAGAAAGAATAAAAAATGGGAACACCTGCGACACAGAAGGGGGAAAAGCAATGATGCAGCAAAATAACCTGCTGCTGAGAAAAAGAAGAAGAAAAAAGAAAAACAATGGGAACACTGGTGATGCAGGATAACCACCAGTGATGCCACTGACACACACAAAAAAGACAGTAATATACAGCATAGAAAATAATACTATATAGAGTACAGAGTACTCATTATGTTCAAATGCATTATAAAGCAAATGCTATATAAAGCACTGACACTACACTACACTACATTAAATGCTATATAAAGCACTGACACTACACTACATCAAATGCTGTATAAAGCACTGACATTACACTACACTGACACCAGTTAGCTTTCACTTCACTACACTATGCTATCAGAAACACTCTCTATTTAACTCCAGCAACACACTATATAAGGCTGCCATATAAGTAGCCTTATATAGTGTGGGGCTGGGACTTGGTTGTGAGCCATGATTGGACAAAGTCATCATGACTTTGCCCAATCATGGCCCATACAGAGCTCTGTTCCCGTGATTGGGCAAAGTCTTGCACCTGACCTGTGGTCAAGTGTATTGCTTTACCCAATCAGGGCTCTCCAATGCACACAGTCCATTGCGGGGCGCTACGCGGGCGAACAGCCGGCTGAAGGCCCTGACAGTTCGTATGTTCGACTCGAACATCGATCCCATGCCTAGTCATCAGTCACATAATTTGGGTTGGAGCTGCATCAGTGCTATATACTGTACATACCTCCCAACTGTCCCTCATCCGGAGGTATTGACCTCTCTTAAAACAAAATCCCCATCCCTCTTTCCTCCTCAGATGTCCCTCTTTTTGGTCCAAAGTATATACTGTATATCTCAATATATATATGATGAGATTTTTACTGCACTCTTCTGAGCACCTCTGCTCTGGCTTTTCACAGAATATAGTGTACAATGCAGAGGAGTATGGAATCAAATGACTGTCACAGATATGTTCTGATCCCTAGCAGCCTGTCATCTATACTGTGACTCTTCTTCTCACTTTACACATACCCAAAGTAGTGTTTTGGGATTTACCATTAACACTGCATTGAGTGGGACACTTTGGAGGTAACAAAAATAAATAAAAACATAGTAGAATGTGGCTGATAGCTTCTGTAAGCATTTTAAAAAAGTAGCCAGAAGCCCCATACTTTAAACCTGAAGATGAATCGGTTTATATTTTGCACTCCCTGGTTCCTCTTTTCTTCTCATCAGAATACTAATGAAACTTTTACATAAAACCTTTCATTAAATATTCTATTATGGACCTAGTGATATCATCACTACAACTCTCTGCTTCTCTATGCAATGTGGGCAGATCATGGTTTGTTTGAGGGGTCGGCAGGGACTTCTCCCCAACCATGTCTAAAGATGATGGGGGGGGGGGGGTTTCTTTGTTTGACACAAAGTACGAACCT
>NW_017307679.1:278538-286088 GCF_000935625.1 Nanorana parkeri | reverse complement strand
GCCGCCCCCCCACCATGTAAAAAGAGGGGGGGGGGGGGGGGTGTTCTGTAGTTATAACGCACTTCCTACCCTAGGGTAAGAAAGATGCTCCTCCAGAGATTCAGTAAAATGAGTGAACATTGTCACTTTAAGACAGGAAGTGTGTTAAAGGCCAGATCACCATGTGAAAATAAGAAAAAAGAAGTCTGAAAAAAGAAAACTTATAAAGCCACCACATCTAAGGACTGGTAAGCTGCATGTGGGCAGGGCAACCCATGTGACAATGATTTAAGGGGAACAGAAGCCACACCTTCTCCTTTAATGTTCTTTTATGTGACAAGTAATTGGACATTACAACAATGCATTATTCCATTTTCAAAGTTTAACTCTATAAAGTCAGGAACATTTACATCAATCTCAAAACAGTTTAAGATTGCAGGGCTGATACATAGGAGGGTGCTCAGGGCACACATTCCTTAATTAGTATTAACCTTTCAAACTTTTATTCATGTTTCCCAACAATAGACTCCAACTATCTAAGCTCTACTTCTCTGAACTTCCGGTCCAGTACAAGAACACAAGGGGCAGAGCAGTCTCATCTACTAGCATTGAGAAGGGAGAGCAGAGCAGTGGCTTGCCTTGCTGTGCCTAGGTGTTTGTGGACACACACACACAGTTTACTTGCACACACAAGGGTGGTTCCATAGGACCCTGCAAGGGGAAAGGAAACACCTTAAAATAAGGAAGTCAGGACCAGTGCTCAGGGGACTAGCTAATTCTGCAGGAAATTAAAACTGTTATACATCAAGAGGCAGCATCCATCATAGTCATTTAACCCCTTCGTGACGGGAGACGTACAGTGTACGTCCCAGCACTTGCGCCTATATGACTGGCCACGTACACCGTACGTGATGAGTTATATCAGGTTTTGTAATGCTGGTAACAGCTGATTCTCAGCAATTACCAGTCATTAAAGAATGCCTCAGTATTGAGGCATTCATTAATTAAATAATTAAGCTTTTTGTAAAAGCTTCTTCCTTTCAGTAATGAAAGAATGAAGCCGTTACATGCAAATACAGGACCGCAATTTGCGATCCTGTATTTGACAGCTGAAAATAGCAGAGAGGTAGCAGTGACTCACCTCTCTGCTATTTGTTTTGACAGCTCGAGAGCCCGATGTTTAGATACATTTCACTAAAAAGATACAATGTATATCTTTTGAGTGAAATGTATCAGTTCTGATCGTCTAGGCACAATCAAAGAGCTTTTAGGGAGATCTGAATCTGACTAAAGTCAGGATCAGTCTCTAAGGTTATTATTAGCTGTTCCTAATTTTCGAGCAGCCTAATTGCCAATTTTTTTTTTAAAGTTAATTTATCAAGCAGTCATAGTGACTGCTTGATATAAACTGACAAGAAAAAAAACTTTTTTTTTACATTTTTTTTTCAAAGTGTAAAAAAATTAAATAAAGTGTAAAACAAAATTAGGAAAATAAAAATTATATATAAATATATTTTTTATGCTATAATTAATATACAAAAATTCTAAAAAAAATAATAATAATCAAAACTTGTGAAAAAAGTGTTTTCTTCTAGTTTTTTTCCTCATGTTTTTATTTTATTCAAACTAAGTGAGGGGTTAGGTACACATATGTGATATAATTATATAGCCCTATCTTTCCTCTAAAAAAACAATATATAATATGTGTGGGTACATTTAGTAAGAAAGTATATTACTGCTGTGGAAGAATCACACAGCAAAAATGTAAAAAGTGTATCAGTCATTTATGAACAGAAACTGAAAACTAGTTCAGTCATGAAGGGGTTAATCAGCATTTGAAATAGCTTATAAACCTTTTGACTTTATTATCACTTTAGATTGTAGCACAGGCTGAATTTCAAATTCCACTAGTACAGGACACTGATACTTGCGGTATGAGACCGCAATTTGCCCTCTGCCGTCTCACAGGAAAAGCTTCACAGAGACCTGCACTGTCACTCCTAATCAGGAACCTGTCCCTAGCTAAAGGCATAATTTTCCCTGACAAAAACAGGTTCCAATCCCTACATCTTCCCACACCTCTCACACTGCGGGTGCCCCAAAATGACACAGCAGGGCTATGTATAACCCCTCTGCCTCAAATATGGCTGCCTAGAGCCCTGTGCAGAAGAATTAACCAACCATCTCTTTGTTTAATTCTGGCTGCTAATGAGGTAGTAAGTGAGCAATCCACCGATCACCACCTCACTCTACAGAGCAAAAGTAACTCTCATTGGGTGCAGTGGTGGCTGCACAGACACCACCCTCATACATGCAATATATCATTTTTTTTGTTCTTGGGTTCATAAATGCTAATGGATTAGTAATGAACATGTAACAATATTAAATGTTGTTTTATATCTAACTAAAGTACATATTGTATACCATCTATAACAGATACTATAATGTAAACAACAACAAATAAAAGTGACTGAATATGTCCCTGCAGGGACAAATATACAATAACTTATTTTTCAAACTGTTCATTTTAGGTTGCGTTTTTCAAAACTACTTTTAGATAAAAAAATAACTTATTTGTCTTGGTCTCAAACTGGCACAGTGTCTTTGCCAGCTTGTGGGCATAGCATGATGCTGTTAAAAGCTTTCTGAAAAAAGAAGTGCAAATGCAGCCTGGAAGATATAGAGATGCATGCCTCTGATTTTTAATGTAACTGGAAATCAGGGGAATGTGAGATTATGCATATTGCAGAAAGAAACCCCCGTGAATACAGAAAAGTGTTATTTGTGTCAGTGAGGAATCTACAGAGAACAAGACTGAATTATTGAATCATCAAAGAAACTGCTAAAACAAGGAGAACATAAATGGATTGCTCGTTTTATTTATTTATATTTGCAAGTATTTTTAAAGGAAGTTTCAAAATGGAAAGTGAAAAGACCTCAAGAAAATCACATAATAAAAAGCAAGAAAGAGTAATAATTTTTTTCTACTAATGAGCATTTTATTCTAAAGGCAGATTTGATAGGTGTACCGCTCCAAAATATTCGTTTTTTTGAAACCTTGCTTTATTGTTTTTGTAGACTGCACTATAACTGCAAAAGACAGAGAATGAGGACTGTTTGGTCTGTTAAAGACATTTTGCAAGTATCTAGCTACCTTGAAACTTCTGTTCTAAAAAACATTAAAAATTTTTAGAGCTGTAGCAAAATGTCTCTAGGTCCTAATACAAACTGTGAACTAAGATGCCATAGTATTTTCTTATAATTAACACCTACCTACTCCTACACACAAAGATCTCAGGTAACAAACTTTGAGGATAAAATTACGCTCAAAGCCATGATCTTGGTTTTGGTAGCTGTCGAATCTGCCTCCACAGCTAATGTTTACCTTTTATCGATCTAATATTACATTTCTGTTTAATTTATTTCATGCAGTGATAAGGGAATTTTGATGTAGCCGGAGCAGAGATAGCCCGGACTTTTTAGTGGCTATACAGCAGCTACACCCTCTGTCTCACAATGTTTGATTGGACAGTCCAGCAGGGAGAAACAGAGAATAAAGGAAGGGAGACTTTGATTGGTTATGACCCTGGATGGGACATAACCTGGTCCACCACACTCAAAGAGCAGATCAGGAAGAGCTACGAGGAGGTGTGCTGTGCAGGGGAGAGACAGCCTAGCACGAGATCTCTCACTGAGAGAACAGGTGCTGAAAAAGAGACTAACACAGAGATCCCAGAGAGACACTAAGACCAAAAGATGTTGCTTCAGTGCTGAACCAGAGGACCCACGTGGGTAGAAGACAGGTACAGGCATAGGCTTTAGCGGGGAGGCTTAGTGCAATGAAGGCTACATTTTACCTGGCTGTGTAAGCAGCAGTAAGGCATTAAGGTGAGAAGCAGCCTGTGCTGTGCCTCTCTTCAGGCAGTCTGTTGGGACAGAGTTTATAAGACTGTTTGCTTTTAGGACATCCATGCATCATCAATACTCTACCAAAGACACTCTCCATATCCTCTCCATAGCCCGCCCCGTATATTGCTTATGTCTGCATTATGAGGGTAAGCAATCTAATTTTAAAGGACCCCGCCTCTGGCAGACTTGTTTTATTATCCCACTGGTCAGTAGTTACAGTTTTTAGGCTACACTGTTATTTGCATTTTTTTTCACATTACCTCATGTTACAAGGGTATCTACCTTAGTTGCAACTGTTACTAGCATGGTCATTCCCCTTTCACTCACTTTTCCTTTCAGATAATGGTAAACTCTCTTAACTGACCCATCAAACATACTTTGTTTCTTTGGTTGCTAATCAGGACTTCTCTTACAGGGCTTATTCCTGCTTAAGGGGTATATATGGTCAAAAACTACAAATGAATATGTATTTCCATATTGAATTTCCATAAGTTCTATCCTACTCCTAATAACCAAATCAATCTAGAAGTTTGTAAACTCACTTAATGAAGATGCCAATAGGATGTACTTCCTCAATGCACTGACTCCTGCCTTCTGAACTAAAGTTAATTAAGGTGCATAGAGCTTATGTTATTATTAATATTTTCTAGCAGTTCTCAAGTAGCTGACCATGCTGAATGTGTTCAAATATTGGCATCAACATGTAAAAATCTAATTACAAATTTAGTTCATATTGATAAGATCATTTTCACAGAGCTAGATTATGTCACGTTTAACTGAAAAACACTAAAAAGACTATTCATTCATTTTCAAGTATTGAAATTATCTGTTACCAGACCACATAGAACCTTTGAAATATATGCCAGCGAACCATATGATTTTATAGAGCAGTTGTTTCTAAAACAAAGTCTGAGCTATAGGCAGTCTACACATTCAATAGTTAAAGAACCAAGCATTTTGAAACATAGCTACTATGCCCTTATAAGAATGGATTCACTCCCCATATGAGACACAATAGTGTAACAGTGGACAACAAACACAACAAACAAATGTCACCTTCTTTTGGAAGAGCACTGAGCAGATGCCGCTGAAGGCCTTGCGCTTCTTGGAGACTTAGAAGAAGGCGGTGGTCGTCCAAGGTACGACCTTTACTAGCGCGGAATGCTTGCAAAACCGCCATGCGATCATTGTAGTCCAGGTAGCAGACGATGACCGGGCGCGGCAACTTCCTTTCCGTGTTCAGGGGACCCACTCGATGGGCTTGTTCCACCCTGCAGGGCAAATGGATCCGGAGAAGGTCGCGGATGTTGTGGGCGCATATGCTCGCGAGGGAGGAAGGGCGGTAAGATTCCGGGAGTCCGATGATGCGGACGTTGTTCCGGCGGGAATGATTTTCTAGATCCTCCACCCGGTTCATCAGATGTTGGATGGTACATTAAGCGGAGTCCATGTGGGAGGCCACAGATTCGTTCCCTTCCTCCAGCTGAGCTATGCGGTTTTCCGCCTCGGAAATCCTCTGTGCCTGGTGAATAAAATCGGTTCGTAGGGCTTGAATGTCCTTGTTCACTGCTTTAGTCACCGCTTCCTGAATAGTAGGGCGCAGTAGTTTGGCGACTTCTGCTGCGATCAGGCCATGTTCGGGGATCAACGGGCGATCCTCTTCTGAAGAAGGGCTTGCATAAGGAAGAGCGTGTGCGGTGGCCATCTTAGGAGGTGGTTGAGGCCTCCCATGTCTCGTTGGCGTGTTTTTGCTCCGCGGTCCGCTGCGCTTTTTCGCCAGGAATTTATCCATGGGCGGATCGATATTATGGCCCAACTTTGTCTCCCAGGGTGGAGGGTAGTTTTTGGGCGCCGAGGTACGGTTTTATATGCCGATTAAACCTGGCAGTGCGGGAGCTCTCTTCCTTGCGACCACTACATCAGGCACCAGAACCAGAGTCCTCAGATATTTTTATCTAACAGATGGGTGTGTTATGAAGGATTTAGTAGCTTGCAGCACTGTACAGGTGATTGTGATAGTATCTTTCATTCATATTTTTCCCTCCCAAATGCATGACATTTTTCAATATTGAACCTCATCTGCCTTGTATTTGTCCACAATTCAAGGTCTTTTTGTAGTGATTCTACATCCTCTTGTGAAGCAATTGCCTAACATAGCTTGGTATTATCTGCAAACCCTGAGAATGAGCTATTTATTCCAACTTCTATATCGTTTATAAGCAAGATAAACAGAATTGGTCCCAGGGCTAAACCCTAGGGTAGACCGTTTACAACCTTGTAGAAAATTAGCCATTTATCTCTAGTCTCTGGATCTGTTCCTGCAACCAGTTTTCTTTTTTTTTTTAGCATGTAGTATTTATTGAAGTTTCAAAGGATACAATACACGATGTGAAAGAATAAAACAATGTAGGAGGTGCCAAAGCATAACAGTAAGGGTTTTACATGCCCCAAAGCTTCTTCCGATCAATAACAGGCTGGTCATGTAGATAGGGGGTCAGATATGCGGCAGACCTCGCCAACCTTAGTATGCATCTATATTAACAGTATTAGTGCAATCAAATAATCCAAACCACAACACTTAATGGTCAACAAAAGTGAACATCCTTAACAGAAAGGGAAAGAGAGAGAAAGAAAAACTGCGTTTGGCATGCCACGGAATGAGAGCAGACAATGTATAGGCTACATTGTCATTACCCTTACGAGGTGTCATAACAACTAAGCTTTATTCGGATTCTACCAGGGTCTTGTGGGACAAGATTTTCGTCAAGGGGCTAAGGGCCTACTGTAAGGGTCAGTGTAAAGGGAGTAAGTAATGGGCATGGCAAGAAGGGAATGTCCTCAGACCAATCTCCCCATATTAAATCCTAAGCTAATATTTCCCAGGTGTGTCTATAATACGTCTAATCCTCCTAAGGAATTTGAGATTTTGGCTGTAAGGTACCATTTGGAATGTTGCACCGCATGAGATCTTGGAGTTGGGAGGGAGGGAGGGTCTTGATCAGGAAGGAGGATCATGTGGAGAAGAAACGTTCTATGCGCTTCTCCTCATGTTGCGTGTCTGCCTTATCGAGAAGCATAAGCTTATGTAGCAACCAGTTTTCTACCCATTGTAACAAGGACACTCCACTGTAGTCCAGGTAAGTCAAGTAAAACACAGTTTATTAAAAGGGCAAACACAAATATATAATTCCATCCACAGCGTAGACCTCCCCTGTGCACAAGACGGTTTCTAGCCGCAACATAAATGACAGTCTTTTAGCTTCGCTTTGCAGCTTTCCACAGCTCCAAGACACTCATGCTGCTCACCCCTCGTGAGCCCTCAATCTGCTCTCTTAGCAGTGTGTACTACAGGTCCTAGGGTCACTGACCTTCCTGACCTCTCCCAGCCTCCCCCGGCTGTTTCTTGTGCGTCCAGCACGCACCCGAGTCTGCGTGTGTCTGTGTACCTCCTGCACACACACAACTCCAACACTCCTCTCTGAACTCTGGTCCAGACTCCTAATAAGGCTGCTCTCAGCCACCTGATCCAGCTATACTGGTCATTGGTAACACCTGGCCCCAGGACTGGAGATCTCCAGATCCCAGCTACATTTAGGAAAACCTGGAAGGACCTGAAAATCCAGGCTCTTCCTTAAAATATTGGGGTCTATTCACGAAGCTGC
>NW_017307679.1:246278-277626 GCF_000935625.1 Nanorana parkeri | reverse complement strand
GGGCGGAGCCAGCTGTGATTTCACGCCTCGCTCCGCCCAGTTGTAATGACAGATCAGCGTCACCTGGGGGCGCTGATCTGTCATTAAACAATAACAACTGGGCAGAGCCGGCAGTGATGTCATGTCCGGCTTCGCCCAATTGTTATTCATTGGCCGGGACCTAGTAGAAGACTCTGGCAGGTGCCGGCCAATAGGAAACAGTTGGGCGGAGCTAGCTGTCACCGCTAGCTCCGTCTAATTGTTTTTATTTGTTTTTTTTTAATATTTGAATTTTTTTTAATTTTTCCTATTTTTTTACATTTTTAAAATAATTTTAAAATGTTGATTTTCTATTCTGCTCGATACCACGGAGGTACCGAGCAGAATAGCCGAGCCCAATGCAACTATTCACTAACTGTTGGATCAGCTGAGTCGAACTCCTTCTGCACTTCGGGTCGGCCGAACATGCTGAGCATGTTTGGCCGACCCGAAGCCACTCGAAGCAAGCCGATGTACGGCCGTTCTGAAATCAGCCGTACCAGCCTGAAGTGAATAGCCGAACAGTGTTCGGCTCACTTCACTTCAGATCGGTCATTCACTCGGCTGCCCTCGGCAGCTTGGTGAATAGACCCCTTTGTTTATATTCTGGACCCTCTCAGCCCCTTCGGCTGAGAGTCCTGGGTGCCAAAGTCGCCATAATACACCGTGGCATTGGCTTACCCTACCACACCATGTACATAGAATTTTTCAATGCCAATAGATCTTAATTTGAAAATTAAGCGTTTGTGAGGTACTGTGTTAAATGCTTTAGCAAAATAGAGATAAACTCCATCCACTGGCCTTCCTCTATCTAAAGTACTGCTAACTTCCTCAAAGAAGGTTAATAGATTGGTCTGAAAAGAATGGTTCTTCATAATCCTATGTTGGTACTTTTATTATTAGTATTGCTGCTTGTTAAATCCATCGTTTTCATCTGTGTAAATTGAAGAGAAGAATGTATTTAACCCCGTCATGCCTGAGCTTGTTTTTAGTTTCTGTTCCTAAATGACTGACAAACTTTTGACATTTTTGCTATGTGATTCTTCCACGGCAGTAATATACTTTCTTACAAAGTACACCCACACATATTATATATTATTTTTAAGAGGACAGATAGGGCTATATATTTATAACACATATGTGTTATAAATATAAACTGCACTATCAAAGGATCAGCCGACCACTTCCTTCCTGTCAGGGCTGTAAGTGCCGACACGTGTACCCTTCAGGGTGTTGAAGGCTAACCCCCATCTAATCCCTGCTACAGGAATTCCAAGATCCTGTTCTCTGGAGGATCCGAAGGTTCAAAAACATGTTTCTTTGCCATATCGATAAATCTGGTCCACACTTGGGAATATGTTGTGTTAGTCGAACCCCTCCTAGCCTGCAGGAGGGTCTGGATCACTGACTCTGAGATCCGCAAGCCCTCTAACCGATGCCTTTCAGCCTCCAGGCCATAAGGTGTAAGTGGGCCAGGCTCGCGTGGCGGAATCCTCCCTGTTCTAGAAGATCCGAGTTTATCGGGAGAGGGAGTGGGTCGACTATCTTCATCTGCCACAACAGCAGGAACCAAGGACGTCTTGGCCAAAACGGAAGTATCACAATTGCGTCTACTCGTTCCCTCTGAATCTTGAGAAGTACCCTCAGGATCATGCAAAATGGTGGAAAGACATACACTAACTGGAAGTCCCACCCTTGCGCTAGTGCATCCTGTGCTAGCGCCCTGTGGTCATATAGGCGAGAGAAGAACCTTGGAAGCCTACGGTTTTCCGCCGTGGCCATAAGATCGATGTCCGGTAGGCCCCACAGATCGAAAATCGGAGTCAGAACAGAATAGCTCAGGGCCCACTCGTTGTGGCCCAGCAGCCTCCGACTCGGACATTCTCGGACCCCGGAAGATAACAAGCCGTCAGGTCCTGAAGGTTGTTCTCCACCCACAGGAAGATCTGGGATGAAATCTTCAGCAGCTTCCAACTCCTGGTGCCCCCTTGATTGGAAACATAGGCCACCGCAGTTTTGTTGTCCGACATTACCTTGACAGGCCGCTGCCGAAGGACCGGGGGATATGCTACCAGGGCCTCCCGAATTGCCGCCAACTCCAGAAGATTGGAACTTGCCGGGACTTGCCCCACCCATGGAGCTTGCACTGTGTGCTGCCCGCACACTGCTCCCCAGCCTTTGCAGCTGGCATCGGTAGTGAGAATTAGCCAGTCCATTTCTCCCAGAGGCTTGCCGGGTGAAAGGTTGGAAGCATCTGTCCACCAGGCTAGAGACAGGCGAACTGCTGGGGGAAGACAAAAAAATTCACCTGGAACGGCCTTTTGTGCCATCTCGCCCAAGGTACCACCAGTACCGTCGACTCCAGGAGGCTTAAAAAACTCATAGCCTGCCTTGCCGAAAGTTGCGGAGTTCGTCTGAGTGCTCGGGCTTGTTCCTGGACCCGGAAGATTTTCCTCCGGGGAAGAAAAACTCTCGAAATTGAAGTGTCGAACCGAATTCCTAGGTATTCGAGACTCTGGGATGGGATCAAATAATCTTTTTCTGTGTTTACCAGCCATCCAAATCTCGCCTAGGAATGGAGCACCTGATCTCGATGTCTGCAAGCTTGACTGGCGGAGGAGGCGAGAAGTAGTAGGTCGTCCAGATAATGATAAATCTGGATTCCTGATACTTGCAGAAGGGCTATGTGGGCCGACAGAACTTTGGAAAAAGTCCTTGTGGCCGTGGACAGGCCAAAAGGAAGGCAGCGAAATTGGAAGTGTCTGTTGCCCACTGCAAAGCGTAGGAAACGCTGATGCCCCAAAAATATTGGAACATGCAGGTAGGCATCGGCCAGGTCTATAGAGACCATCCAGTGGCCGGCTTTCACCAAGGCCAGAATGGTACCCAGGGACTCCATCCTGAACGGCAAAGGTTTGACAAACGTGTTCAAGAACTTCAAGTCCAGCACCGGTCGAAACTTGCCCGAAGCTTTCGTCACCAAAAACAAAGGGGATTACACCCCTAGGCCTCTTTCTGCCACCGGAACCGGAACTATGGCCTGAGAGTGCAGCAATTCGATTATATAGGCCCGCAAACAATTCCATTTCACCTGAGAGGAAGGTATTCTTGTCTGGACCAAGACGGACAAGGGAGGTCTTCTTGCAAATTTGATCTGATAACCCCTTTGCATGATGTCCAGGATCCATCTGTCGGAAATGCTGTCCGCCCATACACCCCCGAAGAGAGAAAGCCTTGCTCCCACCGGACCTGAACAGGCGGGCAAGCCTTCAGAAAGTCTTTTCACCCTGCTTGGCCCCCGCTGGGCCCTTTCCTCTTGAGGACTTGGAGAAGGAATTCTGACCCGACCTCCAGGAGGGACGAAAAAACTCCTTCCCTGGCCTATAGGATCTCGCGTCCTTAAACTTGTCATGTGAAAAACAACCAGAATGAAACGACTGGCGCGGTCTGCATCTATCCTGGGGCAGTAATCCTGACTTGTCGCCCGACACCCGTTTTATCGCCTCCTCCAGGGTTTTACCGAAAAGGAGTTTTCCCGAAAACGGAATTAGGCAAAGACTCTGCTACTTATCCTGCGCTACCTCTTTAAGGCAGTCTCTGCAGAGCCGTTTGATGGGCAGTGCTCTTGCGCTGCATGACCATCAGGTCTGAGTGGAGGATCGTCCTTGAGCCGGGTCTCGGAGGACTCCCGATCCCTGGAGTAATTGTCCCTCCTGGGTAAAGAATGAGCGCGGTGATGTTTCTTAAACTTATGCTTCTTAGATGTATGCCCGCTAGGGCGGGTAAACTCATCCTGGCTATGCGCCTCATCCGAGGGTAAAGCAGGGTCTCTTTGCAGGCTCCTTCCCCTGCAATACAAACATCCATATTTTCAGAAAGCTCTCTTTTTAAAAAAAAATAGAATCCAAACAAAAAATTCATACCTTTCCATGTTATAGGTGCTCCCCCTGGTGGGCTCAATTGAAATGACATGAAGATTCAAAGGGCAATCTAACAGCATGAACAGAGACATAGAGAGAAAGAGAGAGAGAGAGAGACATCTAACTCCAGTACAACACCTCAACACTCCCCCCCTTACTCCCTCAGAAGCAGCAGAGAAGGACTCACGAAATCCAGGCAACAGCACTGTCAGCCGAACAGCCCACACGCTTCCCCTGCTCTCCCGGTTTCAATTTAAAAGAAAAGCCGTTGCTAGGCAACTGGCAGTTTTACTGCCCGACCGGCGGCCATCCGTCCAGGAGTGGCTGAACCTGGACGGGACAATCTCTGACCATTTAAGCCAGACTCTACCTACACAAACCAGAAACCCCAGCCAACATGGCCGGAGCGAGGACAAAAAAAGAACACTGGTCTCTGGTGAGGGACCCCCTTTTAACTGCTATGAGGGTGGTCCTGTGGGGGGTCAAGAGGGCGGAGCTGACCCATCATAGGCTGACATGAGGGGGAGCCAGGAAAACACTTTTCCCCCAGTTTTGATTTGTAGTATTTTTTAGAAAAATAGCACAGCTAAAAAAATGCATTAAATACATTTATTTATTTGTCCTTTATTTGGAAAAACCTCACATCCCTAGGATTTAAGAAATGTTTCCGTACTACTTGGCCTAAAACTAAAACCTAACATTTTAATCTTTTTTTTCTAACAGCTGAAGCTAATAGTGGTCACTTTGCATACAATATCAGTGTCACTAAGTGTCACACTTACTGACAGCAACATACTTTGAACACTACTGTCATGAGGAGGTTAAATAAAACAATTAACAGCTTAGGGTGAAAAACAAATCTGCAGCTCAGCTTTATTTAAATATATAATTTGATTTGTTACATTAATTTCAATATTTTTGCACTTTATTTTTTTTTACACTTTTACTATTTTTTTAAAACATTTTTTAAATTTTTATTTTATTTATTTAATTATATCAAGCAGTCGTTGTGAATGAATCTCACTATTACTGCTTGATAATTTAATTAATTAATATTTGGTTATTATTAGGCTGATTTAAACTTAACAACAGCCAATAATAACCTTAGTGACACTGATCCTGCAGAATTTCATGATCAGATGTCACTAAAGGTTTTCTGATTGTTCCAACAGCGATCAGAAAACTGCAACATTCTTTCACAACATGTATCTTCATGTTTCTATTGCTTATAGTTTAGAAAAAAGAAGCCGGTATACATCGGGATTTCCCGATCTATACCAGCTGTCAGTGAAAGCAGTAAATACTGCTCTGCCCTTGCTGTCAGACACCCGATTCTTTAAAGGGATCAGGTGTCTGAAAAACTCTTCCATTAATGGATGCCTCAACACTGAGGCATCCATTAATGAACGGTAGCCGCTGATTCTCAACGGGTACCAGCATTACAGAGCCCCAAATAGCTGATCACATACAGTATACGTGAGCAGTCATTTGAGCACTTCGTGGCGGGACATACAGTGTAGGTCTCCTGTCACAAAGGGGTTAATACATCTGCCTTCTCCATGTCACTTGTAACCCACTTTCCCACTTCATCCATTTTGGGACAAAGTTTCACATATAGCCGGTGATTCAACCTGGACACCCGGTGCAGCATTTTACTATTGATTTATCTGTTTTTCATAATCCATCTTAGCTGCCCTAATTGCACTCCTCATTTTTGTTGCATTCCTTGTAGTACAGAAATGCCAATATGCTTGATTCATTAAGCAACCAGGTCAGAGACAATCTTATCCTTGGTAACAGCCGAATCAGTTTCTCCATAAACTCAACTCATTTGTCCCATGAAGAGATGTGCAGTTGTAGGGTCTGGGCACACAGGACTGCCTTTGAAAAATGATCTGGATAGCTACATAAAGAGAATAGCTCAAGCAGTTTGCAGCAAAGTCTACAATGAAGAAGAAGAAGAAAAAAAAATATTTACAAGAGATTGGTTAGACTTAATAGAGATAACACGTGTAACCTTGGACTCTAACAAAAAACTGAGCCATGCTGGGAGTGAAAGGGGTTATATCAGGCTGGTAACTTTTCTTTGTTTGCCAATGAACAAATCTTCCTGTAGGTGGCAATATATATGAAATATTTATAAATCCTATGTCCCTCAATAAACAAGAATTACATTTGTTTTTACACTTTATTATATTGAAATTTTTTTTAACTTTGGGTTTATTTTTTCGTTTTCAGGAACTGTAAATGGCTTTGCTATTCTCAATAGCTGTTTGTATTTACAGTAGTTTTGTAGCTCACATAGTTTGGATATTTTAAACACATTAGAAAACAATTGGTTTGCAGGCAGATTGCAAATATATGCATAGAAAAAAGGAACAACATGTACCACAAGGGAGTTTGTAACAGTGGTGGTGGGTGGGGATACAAAAGTACAGTTTTGGCTAGGTGTAGCTTGCTTGTTAGATCAACACCTAAACCTGTACCTACTTCCTATGTATTTTACTTTTGCAGTGACCACACTATAGATTTGTCATCAAACATAGCTGAGAGCTATAGCTGGTGGAAAGAAACTGAGCTGCAGGCCAAAAGTCCCTAGAAGCTGCTCTTCATCTTTGCATTTAGGGCATTTAAGCAGTGAATGCATGACAGCTGCAGCTGTAAAGTTCATGTAACATTTCAGCTGTTGAAGGGGAATCGAAATTCCAGATAAAAAGCCCAATCCCATTATTACCCTCCCTTGTTCTTCTATTAAAGTGGAAATATATTTACAGGCCTGAGATCCAATCAGTTATATCCCGTCACTGCTTAAATTCAGGCAGTGTTTACATCTTGAATTGCTCCCTGCAACCCATTGTCAAGTTCTCATTAATGCGTGCAGTCCACTCAAGGGAGAAAAATGGCAGACCAATACCTATCTAAGTGAATGCAGCTAAAATGGTCATTATTCTCTATGCCTGAACCAGGTGCTTGTGCAAAAAGTTGAGATGATGTGTACAAATATATTATAAACACTATAATCTGTGGGCAGGCAAGAATTCATTAGAATAAATAATTGTCTAAACCTGAGGACTTTATACTTATTTACATTCAGGAGGTGCTATTTTTGGTATTATTTCAATTCCATTGCAAGGTCTGCTTATTTTGTAGACTCCATATGTGAAAAAAGCACAGCTATATATATATATATATATAAATAGCAGAAAAAAAAGTAAAAAAATGCCTAGCTTAGACCCTGCTTCCCAGCAAAAGTGGCATCCCTGGATCTTCTCCCTGCTTTTCTACATGAGGGAGGTCTACAAGATAAGCGGACCTTGCCTTTTGATCCATCTAGTTACATAGTTACATAGTATTTGAGGTTGAATAAAGACATTAGTCCATCAAGTCCAACCTATTAGGATCTCATTCTAGGAGTACCTGTACCCCTGTATATTACGGTCCCTTAAGAAATCGTCCAAAAGTTTCTTGAACAATTCCACATTCTTTGCTGAAATCACTGTCTGTGGCAGTGAGTTCCAGACCCTAACTGATCTTACTGTGAAGAACCCCCTTCGCCCCTTGTGCTGGAATTTTTTTTCCACCAATTTTAGGTGGTGGCCTCTAGTTTTTGTAATGGAGTTAATTTTAAACAGTTTATCGCTAATGTTGCTGCCACCATTGAGCATTTTGTACATGGAGATCATATCCGCCCTCAATCTCCTCACCTCCAATGTGAACATGTTTAAATTTAGTAGCCTTGTCTCGTAGCTCTGGTCCTCCATACCCCTAATTAGTTTGGTTGCCCTCCGCTGGACTTTTTCCAACTCAAGGACATCTTTTCTTAGTACTGGTGACCAGAACTGGACCGCATACTCCAGATGAGGTCGAACCAATGATCTATAAAGTGGCAAAATTATAGACTTGTCCCTGCAATACATCCCCTTTTTAATACAGGACAAGACCCTGCTAGCTTTGTTTACAGCAGCCTGGCACTGCAAACTACCTTTCAGTTTGTGGTCTACAATGACCCCCAAATCCTTCTCCTACTTTACATAAGAACTAAAAACATGATATTCTTTTATCCTTATGTAACCATGTAGGGTAGTTCACACTACACTACATATTTATGAATTTCTTGCAGTGAAAAATCAATAAATTGAAGTTGTACACACCAAATGTGTTAGTAAGTACATCTGCTGCATCTTTGATCCATTGACTTGCATTTTCTCATTCAGGTCAGTTCCACTGGGAACTTCAAAGAGTGTTTTAGCTGGCTTGTTAGGGCCTCTACAAGAAGTCCCAGCCTCCTAAGAGAAGGCCCCCACTCTAGAACCAGACTGTGTGTCTGGTGGACTGGGGAGCAGACAGCCTGTCTGTGTGGCAAAACAGCAGCCTGTGTGGCAATCCCCCTGTGTGGCCAGTGGACGTTTAAGTTAAAGGACCAACTTGAAGTCGGTGAGACTGAAAACTGTTGTTGTGACAGAAAACAGTTCTTTATGTTTGAGAACCCCTGCGAGGGAACACCTGTATGGACTTTTCTTTTGAATTGAGCGTTAATAAAAGTGGGCAAAGAAGCCCTTAAAAGAAGAGAAAAGTGAGTGGCAGTGTACTGAATGTGCTACCATTTGAAGCGAATCCTCACATATGGTGTTCAAATGCGGGCAGACAGCGCTACCTCTCGCAAGAGGCCATGTGGATTGCAAAGACCTGACTTAAAGGTACAGAGTGTGTAGAGACTGGAGTCTCTGAAAGAAGTTCATGTGTTGGTGAACTGTGTTTCTCTGTGAGACAAGCAGACATTGCATGCTGTGTAAAGCAGGTGAGCTAAGGCCTGCAGGACAAGGAGAAGTCCTTAAAGAGACAATGCTCTAAAAACTTTTTCTGTGGACTGTGAAACAGTGTGCAAAGGTGTTGTGTTTTGCACAAAACCGATTGTCTGTCTGCAAGGATGGGGCGGTCACAGAAAAAAGACTGTTATGAAAAAATGGTTGAAAGAGTTTAGTGGCTGGAGGGGTGGCCAACACCTGTGGAAGCTACACAGGTGCCACAAAAAGTTGTGCCAGATTGTGAGTCTGCTGTGGACTGGTGCAAGAGACATTTGGCAGCATTGACCCCAGCTACTACAGTGGAGAAGCCTGCTCAGACTGCCTGGAGAGAGCATGGGGCTGAACAGAGGCCCAGCAGGTGTGCAGTTGTCAGTAGCAACGCCAGTGAACGCAGGGTTGCTGACCGCATATCATGGAGTTTGTCTGCAGAGGAATGGGGCCGAGCAAAGGTGCCTGGAGAGAAGATCCAGTGCAGCCGACAGAGACAGCAAGTGTCCAGAGGGAGAGTGCTATCTCCCAGAGCAACTAGAGAAAGAGTGTCCAGAGGGAGAGTGCCATCTCCTGTAGTAACCAGAGAGAAGGTGTTGTCAGGAGAAAGATTCCTGTGTGAAAGAGAGACCCAGCAAGGAGCCAGTGGGAGAGTGTCATTTCCCATAGTGACCAGAGGGAGAAAGCCCACAGGGGGCGCCAAAGATGACTGGGCAATGTCAACACAAAACCAACGCTCTTAAATTAAGTTAAACACAGTGTCTGAGAGGGGTGGTAATACTGACATTGCTGAATCTTTTGCTGGAACTGTGTGTCCTACAGTCAAAGAGACTGGCTGTAGCCTTATGTGTGAGATGGGAGTAACGCCAGTAGAGCGGTCCATGGGACATTCTATGAGGGACTTGTCTCTGCTCAGTATACAGGGAAATGGAGAAGCAAGAGTTAAAAATGTCTATGATGATGTGTTCCCTTCCACTGCAAATGGGGGTTTCACCATTACTACTGTTGAGAAGGATAGTAATGTTGGGGTAACATGTGGTAAAAATGCATGTCTGGATAACAATGCGTTGTTTGCAACCAGGGTGGATGCAACAGAACTATCCTTGGTAATCTCAGTGGGGCTCAAGAGCTTGGAGCCAGAGGTTAGCCAGGATAATTGTGGTGCCAGTATGATGGGTCACATGTTAAGTGAAGTGTCGAGTGATGATGCACAGGTGGTTGATTTAGTGCCACCAGGTAACAATGTCTCTGATCGTACACCTGAGTCATTTGGACAAAAGGTGAAGTTAAATGTGGTAGGGGTGACCAATAGTCGAAATGTGTTAAATCCCCTAGAGACAGTGAGTAAAGTAGCAGAGGTGTCCTTGGAAACCTTTAAGGAAACAGGTGAGCTGGAGACAAAGGTTATCCAGGACAGCTATGGTGCCGCCCTGCTGGCCACCGCTGAAAGTTCAACTAGTAATGGGAATGAGTTCAAGTTGGGTGACATTTTTGAAAATATTGCTTTGTTTAATGGAGAGCCACAGGCTCACAGTGGTGACCATGTGTTTGGGTTATCTGCAGAACTAGAGGCTCATTATTATGAAAATGTTATGTCTGATGATGTAATTGCTGGAATGAATAATGGTATTGATGTTCAGCTGGGTGATGTAGTGCCACCAGTGCAGACTAGTGCAAATGTGGTAAAATTGCAGTTGGGTAGACGGGTGGGTAAAAAGGCTTATAGATCCCCGGCTGCGTTAGGTGTAAGGATGCCCCGGAGTAGTAGCAAGAAAAAGGTGTGTGTGTGTGTGTGTGTGTGTTCCCATTTAAAGTAAGCAATTGTTGCTGGTGGAAACACACACGGAAAAAGGTTTTAGTGTGTCTAGGTAAAACCCAAAGTGTAGCAGTGACTCGGAGCGAGAGTCGCTTTGTGCAGAAGGGGAATGTGAATGCCTGGTGTAGGGTTCACTATTTCTTGGCTGCCTGTGTTCCAACCCCGGGATTGAAACAAGAGGAGGGGGATTTGTGGCAGCAGGCAGGTGGGTATGTCTGTGTTCAGGTGTACTAATGAAGTTCTTCCCCTAGGGGAAAGTGCTGAGTTATATATATATGATAGTGAGAATGAGATATTTTTAATTTAAACTTTTGGATACATATTTCTAAATACAAGTCATACATGTATTCTTACCTAATTTTTGGTTTGTGATGTGTATTTCCTTTTATATATGTATAGTAATCCAATGTGAAACTTTGTATCTTGTGTGTTACCGTATGAAGGTATGAAGACTGGTCATGCTACTCTGTCCTTGTGCAAGGTGAGTGGTCTTGTATACACCCCCTTCTTGTAGTTTTCTGCAGGCAGCCTGCAGTGGGTGGACCTCTTGGGTCCGTCCCACAGATCTGCTTTTTGTGCAGGCTATATACAGCACAGTGGTGGTGTCACCACTAATTGTGCAAGGTAATAAGTGGATTACAAAGGCATTTGATACATGCAAAGTGAATTTAAATTCTTTGTGGCTATTCAGGAATATATTGAAACCATTTTTGAATCTGGAAAATACAATCTGTTGAACACCTACTCAAAAACTTTGGGCCTGTGACTTATTCAGCTTTATAGGCCCAGAAGGGGTTACAACCCATAGTGCCCTTAAAGTGAATTTCTAACCATTCAACTTATTAATTGCTATATATGTCCAAGATGGGAGCTCTGTCAGATTAGAGTTACGGACTTCACAAAGGAGTCAAGACAAGGGAGCGTAGCTTTAATGTATATATACAAATGTATGCACCCAAAGCCTTGGTTTTCAATGTGTATTGTTGACACATGGTAGTATTTTTTTTTCTTTGGTGACTAGTTAGTAAATGTGCTGGCAAATGTTTGTTTTGTATTGTTCTGCGAAATCCCCTGTCCATGTGCACCCTACTTTAATAAGCTAGTAATACAAAGTTTGCTGTGGTTGCTACTTTTATTTAATATCTAACCACTGTTTGCATTTCCACACATTACAAAATGATCAAAGCAGTCTGATAACAATATGCTGCAAATTGGGGTAGTTATAGCCATTTAGCATTACTGTAACAGGTGATACTGTGCAGTCTGTCCTCTATGTGTACTGAGTAGTGCTGGGTGAATCTACTTGGGTTGATTCACAGGCAGGTACGATGAGGCAAACTTCAATGAGGATCCAATGGAAGTTAATGGGAAGTGAATCTTCAACATCAATTCTCTCTATTCTTAATGCTAATAGAACTGGTGGAACTACCAGGTCCCCCCCGCGATCGTGCCGCTCCTTCCCTGCCGCACAGCCACCCGCAGCATGTACGGGCAGCTGTGCGAAAGGACTGGAGAGGCTGTCACTGGTCCTGGAGAATGAGCTGGTCCCACCTCTTAGGGGCAGAGCTAAGAGGACTGTCTCCTCTTAGCTATGCCCCCTGGCCACCGAGACGAGGAAGAGGGCCATGGGTCTGCAGGAAAGGGAAGGTACGTTTGGAGTGGGAGGGGGCACTTGGAAGAGAGAGAGAGTGTGTGTGTTTCTGGGACTTGTAGTCCAGCACAGCTGGTGGTAATCTGCATTGCTGTATGATGATTATACAGTAATGCAGAATAGCACCAACTATGTAGGACTACAAGTCCCAGCAATGCATTATAGTGGGGGGTGGATGCTGGTGGTATTCTGCATACCTTACTTTTATTGTAATGTATTGCTGGGAGTTGTAGTCCCGCATAGCTGGTGGTATTCTGCATTGCTGTATGATGATTATATAGTAATGCAGAATAGCTCCAACTATGTAGGAATACAAGTCCCAGCAATGCATTATATTTTTAAGTAGGGATACACCAGTGTTAATACTGGGCACTTCCACAAGTACTCATACTCGTGAAAATGCCCCCATATTAAACGCAGATACCGATGTTCTCTCGAACGCCAATGTAGTCGGATTTGCCGACCTCAGCATCTGCGCTTGCACACAGACCAATATTATCGAGGAAACCGGGATTTATTCACAAAGTATTTAGTTTAAATCGTTAATTGTAACCATTAATAATATTCCGTCCATTTCCTGCCACCCATCATTTACTGGCATGGACGGCATATTACTAACGGTCACAATTAACAATTACAAACTACTACTTTGTAAATAAATGCCGGTTTCCTCGTTAATCCCATCTGTACATAAACACAGATACTGGGTCGGCATCCTCGATAGAACAAGGCACTAAAATTTTAAACAATCGGCTGCCTGAGGTCCCACGCTTGCTGGGGACCTTGTCAGCCTTCCTGTTAACCATGCAGTGCCGTGGGGGGCTTCATGGTTTCTTGCACCGGGGCCCTGAAGGTTCTAGTTACGCCTCTGGCTAATAGCCAAGCGATTGTCAAAATAAGAGCACAGGAATTGGTTACTGCCAGGAGGAAAATGTACCAATGCAAATTAAGCAATGCACCAGTTTAAAAAATGCACAATTCCTTTAAAGGAGAACTATGAGGTGAGTGCTTTTCACTCACCTCATAGTTCTAGCCGACCTGTGACAATGAGACTGTCACAGGTCGGCTCAGTAGATCGGGAGGTGAGCGAACACATACCGGCGTTCGCTCACCTCTCGATCCTGTCACGGCTCTCTACCGTGACAGGGGAGTCGGCGCTGGCGGATCAGAATGGGGGATGGGGCGGCTACAGCTGGCTCTGCCTCTTGATAGGCACAGCCAGCTGTCAGTCACGCAGCTGGGCGGATCACGGCACAATTGTTGTAATCCGCTTCAGCTGCGGTGTCTCAGTATACCGCGAGCTAAGGCTCGCGGTATACTGAGCCTAGGGTGACGGGAGGACGCTAGTTTGTGTCCTCCCGTTACCTTAAGGAGAACTATGGGGAAAAGCCTTAACCCCATAGTTCTCCTTTTTAAATAGCATGTTTTGGGGATGCCTTAAACCTGCTGGTGTCACACCAGTAACATGCACCATAGCAAACGTGACATTTACAAAGAAAAAAATTACCATTTAAATTACCTCTAAATTACATTTCTCAGCTACTTTGTTCTGTTTGTAAACAAAGCTGCCAGGTATTCCTTTTAATCATCAATATAGATTGTAAGAGGAGACCCCACAAAAAACCAAATGAAAAAAAAAATCGGAATGATTTTTCACCCTATAAATCCATACCAGACTCTTATACCTGACCCTTGGGGTCTGGTATGGAGTGTAAAGATGTAACCCATGCAAAAATAAAGCATGTAGTCCCCCTCAAAATCTATACCAGACCCTTAACTGAGCATGCTGCCTGGCTGGCCAAGAAGAGCCCTTTAACCTTTAACCATGTGCCCCTCTCGCAAACCACCTTGTCCTCTAGGTCCTAGCAACCAATGACGTTGTGTGGCCCAGCCATATTTGGTCACTGATCTCACTTGGGATCCCTGGCCAATTTGTTTACATTCAGCAGCTGGCCAGGGATCCCAAATTATATCAATAACCAAATGTTGCTGGGTATCCACGGGTGATCACTTACATCCTAGCAACCAATGTGGTTGTTCATCCATTATCGTCCTAGCAACCATTGATGCTTATGGTCCACAGATCTGGAAGTTGTTGTTTAATGGAGGTAGTAATACCATCACTAAATGGATGACTTCCTGAGCTGCAGTAGCAGCCAGAGGTTCATACGGGCAAAAAAGGTACAAACCTGCCATTTTATTTGCCCATTCGCAAACCACAAATTCCCAGAATTGGTGGTTAACCCCACATCATTGCAAACTTGATCCCCATCCTTAGTGCTGAGATGGGGAAGATAATTTTTACTGTCTGACAAGTTTCACTCCACTAAGGAGATGATGGTGACTACAAGCCAATTCAGCTACTTTAGTTCCTGCTGTGGGGTAAAACCTAGATTTTTTTTTTTTTTAGAAAAAAAAGTCCAACAGAATTGTGTGTGTGTGTGAGACATAGAGGTAAGAGTGAACATGAGCTGTTAAAATTGTATAGAGGGCAACAGAAGGAGTAGTGACACAACTGAAATCCTGCTTAGGACAATATCAGGCACCATTAATACATCTGAGCAATTATTTAGGGTGGCTATTTCCCCATGTACAATATACTGTGCTCTGTCTATTCCCAAGCTACTTTTCCTTTGTATGGTAATGGATTACTATTAGTAACTCTGCCTTAATTCCCTGTTTCCTGTTACAGGATAAACGGTGTTGTCCATCCTTTGTATTTAAGGTGTGTATACAGTACATAGGTTGTTGTGCAAATTGGTCTGCTAATGAGTTTATTGTGCTGCATAATCAATTTTGCTGATTTTTTTTTTTTCATTCTACAAATGAAACAGCACAGATAATATATAAAAGACATAGCAGCTTACAAATGGAGGAAGTTTCCCTGCACTTTGGGAATTTCTTTTTTTTTTTTTTTAAATAAAGCAAAGACCAGTGTGCAAACATATAACTCATAGTAGTCAGATATCATTGTTCAGAAATATAACTGCAATCTGATCCTTTAGGGATCTGGAAGGATTTTTTTCACTATTAAAGAAGAATGGACCAAGCTTTATAAAGGTGTTTGTCTTCCTCTGGAATGGCTAGGGGTTTTCAAGATACATTGTGCTCTTCTCTATTTTGTTTCCTTTTTTATGTTTGAACATGAGGGACAGGCACCTTTTAAACCTGTGTAACTATATTTGTTTTCCTACACAAGTTAAACTTACACATTTATAGTTCCTGGAGGAAGACCTTGAGCTTTCTGTAAAAATAGCTATATAATTTGCTTCATGCTAATCAGCTGGTACTATTTCAGCAATTAAAGGAGACCTTTACCCCTTTTACTAAAAAATCACATCAACATTCAGCTCTGCATGCTGATATCAAAATCATATCATTTCACACTAATAAATTCATTAGTTAAATAAACATTTTTTAACTTACTTACAAATAGAGTTAATTCACTTCCGGATCCACTTTGGCACAAATAATGTAATCATGCCCAAGCATTGCATCCTGGGAAGGTTACATCAGCAGAGCAGTGCTGGGAAATCTCATCTGTAATCTCATGAAATCTCATGGAAAGGCATTTTCCCCTGAGGTGATGTGCATGGTCACATGTCCTAGTCACATGTGCCAGAGTTGCAGGAAGTAAAGGGAGATCTAGTATCCTGCCCTTAGTTAACTTGGCCACTGTCAGAAGTGAAATAAAAGTGACGCAAACGAGCACATATAGGCGATCGGCGGGCTATGGACCCGCTGATCGCCTATATGTGAAACACCCGGTACCGGGTGTTCGCATTGGACGGGTCTTTTCTGCCCGTGCGTGCCCGCTAGGGGGCGCGCGCGAGCAGAAAAAAAATGCCGTCTGGCGACGGCAAACCGCGAATGCGACAGTGCCGTCCGTCCGTTTTTCTACTACGGGCGGACGGCAACTGGTTAAAGAGTTTCTTAAAAAAAAAAAGAAACAATCGTTAATATGTATAACCATTTGTGGCCATTTTAGGTCAATGTAAATTATCTGACCAAGGAGATTATTTTAGGTTTATTTTATCTAGTTCTTTTTGTACCATGAAAACTTTAAAGTGTTACTATATTGGCTGTTAGTTTTTTTTCTTATTATTATTCAAGCCAAGAGCATTTATATCAAGTACAATACCAACCTGTTGATCTTGCCAGTAATAAAGCTAACTATGAATTGTACTGAAATTGCAAACAATGCTATCTTCCTTTCAAGCTTTCTTCTGTAAACTACAAATTCCCCAACCCCATGTAATGGATATAAAGAGAGAAGGATGTATTCGTAGTCAAAATCAAAACATCAGCCTAGTGTGACAACCACTTCTACTATACAAGTACAGTACACTAAGTGAATGTAGCCACCTTAGGGAAGGAAGTGTATTATTTGCAGGATTACTAAGTGAAAATAAGTGAAAAAAGCCTGGGAAAAAAAACTAAAGTAGCCCCCCTTATCTAATGACTGGTAAGCTTCATCATATTAAATTCTTGCTTCTGGGTTTAGATACGCTTTATAGGAAACCTATAGAAGTAGAACATGAAGGTTCTGACCTACCCTTGCTAGTTGCCTGCTGTCTGTAATGCTGATTCAGTGGCTTCAATAATTTCTAAATCACTACCCTAATCAAGTATGCAGATAAGCAGTTATGACTTCACTCTGCTTTTCTAATCTACATGCTTGAAGTAGTGTAGTGGTTACAGCAGAAGCACAAGGGAGGGCATTGCCTGGGATTGAACCCAGACAGAACTTCACAGTACATAGTAAAATATTGATCCACAGACTTGTAATTGCTATTAAACGCATGAAGAGTATGTTCCACTGCTATAGCAAATTGGATCATGCTTTCAATGTGTTTTTCTTCCACCTACTGTTTCTGAAGATTAAAAGTTGTTGTTTTTGTAGCTCGGACTAGATAGGCAGATGTCCTTATTACATTATTTATATGTCATCTTATTAGACTTCAACAGAAATTAAAATAAACTGTTAAACTAAAGATAAGTGGCATTGTGGGTTTTTGTGCGATTATGAAAATAAAAAATAAAAAACTGTTTACAAGCCAAATTGCATTTGTGTAATACAATTCTTGAAGAGTGTATGCACATTATCATCCACGCATAAAATGATAGCAGTAGCAAATCATTTGTCATAACAAACAGGAGGTGGAGAAAGATATTGTTCAGTGATAGTTAGTGGACCATTCTGCCAAGCTAATAGCTGCTAATTATCTCTGTCTAAAGTGACATGATGTTTCTCCGTAGAGCTGGGGTCATTCCTACTGCTAGCCACCCACTATGACAATAAGTACTTATTATTTGCTCTATAATCAAGCTTCAATTGTCAGATGGTTATTATTCCAATTCCTAAACACTATACAGGCCAACTGAGGTAAGTTTAACTTTTACAGATATATGAACCTGTGACCATTCTGTTTTTTAAATGTAAAGGGATTTATTTGCTAAAAATCAAACTTTCTGTCAACTGTTTCGTGGAAAATCTTTTTTTTTCTCTCAAAGTAAAAGTAAAGTACTAGACATCAAATCTGGTTCGCAAAAGGTTTCCTTATGTTATAATACTTTCTGACCTCTTCACCATTTTATAAGATTCACATGTGAAAAAAGCAAGTTAAAATCAATAGATGTATGCTATTCACTGGCTGGATTGATGAGCTATTAAGAAAGTAAATTAAACATTTAACCATGTGTTTGGAAAGCATACCTTCTAATTTCCTGAGATGTAAAAGGACAGTCCCTAACAGCAAGAAAGGAACACTATATAGATAAATACGCATTAAAAGCAGCCATCACTGACTTCTGAAGCACTGTGGAGCAATTCACTCTCAAAATTCACAGCAAAGCACTAAAGACATCCTTTCAGTAGATCCATTCATCTTGCTCCCTCCTGCCAGAGAACCTGCATTAACTATCAAAAGACTAAATAACTACCCAGTTGCCGCTGGATGGGGGGAGAAGAGTAAGCTAAGCTGCTAAGACTGCTCAACAGTAGCTGTAGCTACAGAGGTCAGTGAGAGCTTGTTTTAAATGTCCTTTACTGCTTGTAAATAATACACAAATCCTTGAACGCTCATAGCCTGGTCACAGGTTTACTTTAAAACTGTTTTTACATGTTAGAAAAAAAATAAGGTAAAAATGTTTTTAATACTAATGTTTGTTAATGGAAAAAATAATTGTTTTCAAGGTAGACATTGTTTTTTGTTTTCTTGTACTGGCAGTGAGCTGCTGTACAAGATAAAAGTAGAGATGTGACAGCAGACAGAGTAAGGACAATGAAGGGTCGGGCATATTTATAAAGTAGTGAATGTGAGTTTTACCAAAAATGCACTGCTGGTTACACAGTTAGTCAGGTTGAAAAAATACACATGTCCATCAGGTTCAATCTATAGAGAGATTTTAGAATAAATCAATTACTGTCATTTTAAAACACATATTCCAGGAAGATTTATGTGCAGTGAATGTTTGGTGGTGCTCAGATTTAGCACCGGGGGACAATTGTTTTTGTTGCATTGATACAAGCACTTGTTCTTAACTAATTTGAGTGTGCTGAATTCATATCTGAAGTTAGTTTTTCTCTGTAAGCTTTAGATATTTTGCAATTCAGCATTTTTATTTTTCTTGAAACTTTGACACCTCTTGCATGATGACATGGTCTATCTGAGGAATTTATGGTCATGCAGTCCTACAATTAGGCTTAAACAACCATCTTGGCAAATACATTCTTTATGTATTCACAAAAATGTGTAGGTGCATCACAATATGCATTACATTTTGAAAAAAGGCAAACAAATTAACTTGTGTGGAGCAAAATATGTCTTGATGGAAGCGCTCTCTCTGTTCATAACTATCAGTCCTAAGTTTCTCGGGGAATTGATCAAGGTGACTATTCATGAAATGGAGCTTGATACTCATGTTGCACCCAAGATCTCGAAAAGCCAACAGCATTCTAGTAACGAGAACTACATAGTTATCTACCTTTTTGTTACCAAGAAAGTTTTGTATAACTGCCACAAAAGACAGTCCTGCTGCCTTCTCCCTATCATTCATCTTCATGACAAATTCCTCATGTACAAATGCATGAATTTGAGGTCCATGGAACACACCTGATTTGATCCTCTTGAAAAACAAAGCAGGAAAAGCAGAAACTATCTGTTGAAAACATTCACCATCAGGACTTAATGCCTTCACTAATTAGTCTAATGTTAAGGTAGATGTAAGCCTTGTTCTCAAGCTATCCCTAGTGTATGGGTGTCCTTTTTTGTGTGAAAATCACAAGTTTGAAATTGCATGAAAACTAGAGCATGCAGAGGAAAACTGATTTTACATTTGAAGATAATATTTATCAGTTCACACCAGTTGCAGTGCGTTCCAGCCCGATTCTGACCACCAGAACGCACTGCCTCGAATTGCGGCCAGCTCACTTTTTAGTGGGGCAGGAGGGGGTGTTGCGGACCATTGAAGTGAATAGCACTGTAGCCACGCCCTCCGGCCGCAATGCGATTGCCCATTCGGCATCGCAAGGCACATTGTGCCTGCAGTCTGGTCTGGTGCGATCAAAATGCTGCAAGCACTATTAAAATCAGTTGAAAAATTTAATGCAACAGAAAATTAGAAAACATTTGTTCCCCAGTGTTACTTATTACTGTCATTTACTTATGCTCAAGCAAAAGCACAATTTGGAAATAAATCCTACAATTCAAATTTATCAGTGTTTATTTTTGTTTTGGATTTCCTGTTGAATAGAAAAATAATATTTCATAAAGATTTTAGCCTGTAGAAAAAAAAAAGCCTGTGTCCAAAAATGTCATCCTTCTGTGGGTTTCAGGCAACATAGCAGCCATGTGCACATAATCATCCTGCCATCTACTTCTTTTGATTTAAGAAATTTGGTCTCTGCTTTTATGATGGGTTATGGCAAGCTTTTCTGCAACTCACAGGAAAAAAAGTATTAACTGTACAGTATATGATGGTATATAAGTTTTACTGGTGATTTGTATCCAGATTAGATTGCTATATTAGTAATAATTACAAAGCATGTAATATATAAATTCTGCTAAAAATTGTGTTTTTATATATATTTTACTTTTTTAATAAACTCTATTTATTTGTCTTGCACACTTTAACCCTTATGCTGCCAGTCCCTGCTCTCTACTTTTAACCTTAGATGGCAGTACTAAATTCATTTTCGTGTAATCTTTACTCTTGACTATTGATTTTTAAAAAGTTGCACAAATTGCATTTAACATCTTTTTATTCTTCAGGGCCTTTGCTTTCAGATAATATATCATGTTTTGGTGGTTCCAAGTAATTCTCTAGCCAAAAATGCAAATTTTAACGTGTGTGAAGAAAAAAAAACTGCTCTGGTAGCGAACTGGTTAAGCAAAGTTGGCTGGTGCATTCACATCAAACTCTGAGTCTTCAACTTTGTGGCAAGTCAGTAATGTCTGCCTTGGCAATAATAAAAGCGCACAGTGGTGTAGTGGTTAGCACATCTGCCTTGCAGCACTAGGGGTCCCTGGTTCGATCACTGGTTCGATCACTATCTGCAAGGTGTTTGCATGTTTTACCTGTACTTGCATGAGTTTCCTCCAGTTATTCTGGTTTCCTCCCACACTCCAAAGACATGCTGGTAGGTTAATTGGCTCCTGTCTAAATTGGCCTTTGTATGTATGCATGTGCGATAGGGATCTTATATTGTAAGCTCCATGAGGGTGGGGACTGATGTGAATGTGCACTGCAAAGTAAAGCATTGCATAAGTTGTCACGCTATATAAATACCAATAATAAATAAATATTTATGAGCTTTGATCTGCTTGGCCTCCATGCAATCTCCACAACAAAGTCTGCTGGATATAAGATCTTTTGCTTTGGCAAACATCAATCCTCTTTATATCTAAAATGAAAGTGGACAAACAAGTTTGCCTTTAAAATCTATGAGCTCATACTAAATAAATAAGGATGCATTTATTCCCTTAGGCCATTTTAACTAAAAAAAAAGGAACTTAAAAGTTTTTGCTGATCTGAATTTGATACTGTTTCCAGATCATTAACCACTTGTCCGCGGTGTTAAACCCCCTTCCCATCCAGGCCATTTTTTAGGTATTCAGCACTGCGGTACTTTGACCGACATTTATTCCATCATACAACGCGGTACTGAAATGAATTTTATACCATTTTTTAGGGACAGATAGAGCTTTCTTTTGGTGGTATTTAATCACCACTGGGGTTTTTATTTTTTACTATATTCAGGAAAAATTACCCAAATTAAAAAAAACAGTTTCCACTATATTAAATGATAAAACATTTATTACCATTTTTTGGTAAAATATAAAACATGGGGTCACGTCAGGTAAAAACATGTCAAGCCTTAAAATTGCATGCGCACGCTAAACCTCAAAAAACTATGATACCCAAAATTGGCCATAGGCGACGCTTTAAAAGCTTTTACCGCTCATCAGTTTAGTGTTATCAGTGATTGATGGCCCTAAAATGATTGCTCTCACTGCGACGTTCGTGGCGATATGTAACGTGTGTAGCACAATTGTCGTTTCCCCCTATATAATAGCACAGGTACACTGACAGGTCCTCTTTATGGAGACATTAGGGGTCTCTAGGACCCCTAATGTCACCTGGGGACCCCAAAAGAAGCTGACTAAGCAGAGATCTGCTTCATCAGCTTCTTTTCTCAGGCTATAGCAGCCCGATGACTGACAGGTGAATGCGGAAGTGATGTAATACATATCACTTCTGCATTCACAGCACGGAGGGAGTTCAGCAAGGTGCTGACCTCCCTCCCTCTTCCTCCTGACGCCCTCCTGGGCCGCAGATGGGGCAGCGGATCCCGGGATTGAAGGTGAGGGGTCAGGAGGGGGGGGAGGCGGCGGCAGCAGCAGAGGTGGGGGAGGGGGTCACGCAGCCAGCAGATATACATGATTGGCAGGCTATAGAGCCTCCGATCATGTATATGGTAAACAGCCGGTAACGGCTCTATGCATTGCACAGGTTTTTTTCTGCCCGTGCAGAAAACAAATGCCGTCTGGAGATGGCAACCCGCCAATGCGACTGTGCCGTCCGTCCTTTTTTTGTTTTCAATGGGCGGACGGCAACTGGTTAAAGTATCCTAACATTTATTAAAAAATGTTTCCAAGGTCAGATGGTTTCACATTTAGTATTCAACAATACCTACTGTATATTCGCTATTGACTATCTAACACTAATAGTATTCTATGTAACATAAGTCACTCTTTCAATCTTTATTCTATATTTTTTTCTTGCATTCCCCTTCTTGAGATGTTGACTAATCATTTTTGTTTTAGCGTTAAAAAGAAAATATTTGCATCCTCCAAATACCACTACATTTTGGATTAACCTTGGCCATTTTAGTGTTAAGGACTGATGGAATATAGATTAACAAATATACTGTAGCCATAGACAAGAAATTAATTTACAGGTGAGTGAACTGCAATGGGTCTGAATACGATTCATTTAAAACTGATCCGAACACTTGCAAAAGATCACTAATCTACATGTTATGTTTAAAAGGTATAAATTAACAGATTACAACAGATAAGGATTTTTTTCCCATTAATATTTTATTTTATTAATCAAAATATATTAAAACAGAACAGATGAACAAGAAAGTAGGAAACATTACATAAGCAGTTCAATATACATGTTGAACATAGTAAGATAACAACAATAATAGTACAATGTAAGCCCTCATGGGCAGGGCCCTCCTTACCATCTTGTCTTTAACCCCTTCATGACTGAGCTAGTTTTCAGGTTCTGTTCATAAATGACTGACACATTTTTTACATTTTTTGCTGTGTGATTCTTCCACAGCAGTAATATACTTTCTTACTAAATGTACCCACACATATTATATATTGTTTTAGAGGACAGATAGGGCTATATAATTATATCACATATGTGTACCTAACCCCTCACTTAGTTTGAATAAAATAAAAAAATTAGGAAAAAAACCTAGAAGAAAACAACACCTTTTTCACAAGTTTTGATTATTTTATTTTTGTTTTTAGAATTTTTTTATATTAATTATAGTATAAAAATATATTTATATATAATTTATATTTTCCTAATTTTGTTTTACACTTTATTTTAATTTTTTTACACTTTGTAAAAAAAATAAAAATAAAATAAAAAAACTTTTTTTTTTCTTGTCAGTTTATATCAAGCAATCACTATGACAGCTTGATAAATTAACTTTTTTATTTTATTTTTGGCTATTAGGCTGATCCAAACTTAGGAACAGCTAATAATAACCTTAGAGACTGATCCTGACTTTAGTCAGATTCAGATCTCACTAAAAGCTCTTTGATCGTGCCTAGACGATCAGAAATGATACATTTCACTCAAAAGAGATACATTGTATTCTTTCAGTGAAATGTATCTAAACATCGGGCTCTCGAACTGTCAAAACAAATAGCAGAGAGGTGAGGTGAGTCACTGCTGCCTCTCTGCTATTTTGAGCTGTCAAATACGGGATCGCAAATTGCGGTCCTCTATTTGCATGTAACGGCTTCATTCTTTCATTAATGAAAGGAAGAAGCTTTTACAAAAAGCTTAATTATTTCATTAATTAATGCCTCAATACTGAGACATTAATGAATGACTGTTAAATGCTGAGAATCAGCAAATACCGGCATTACAAAGCCTGATATAACTCGTCACGTACAGTGTACGTGGCCAGTCATATAGGCACAAAGTGACAAGACGTACACTGTACGTCTCCCGTCACGAAGGGGTTAATTATATTGTGATTGTAATGTCTTCCTTGTATTGTAAAGCACTGTGCAAACTGTTGGCGCTATATAAATCCTGTATAATAATAATAATCTGTTGTAGCATAGCCCCCGTTGTCCTCATAAGCTTCGGGTATGGCTGCTCCATTCGGGAAAGGGATAGCTTGGATATTATTAAATGATAGGAAGAGAAATTGAAAGGAAGAGAAAAAAAGGGAAAGGAAGAGTAATAGGATAGCTGCTAGGGGTGGGTGAACAATACACTGCTGTTATAGAGAGCCAACGCTGGGAGCTCCATGAATCACATGTTTCCCAGTTAAAACTTCGGTTAAGAAATTGTGAATTTGTGAATTTTTTAGAGAAAGCTATGAATCTTGGGTGAACACATTGATAAATAGACTACTCTGTAAATTTTCAACATTTTCAAATGTCTGGATAGAATGAAGAGAAGGTTTTCTTTCATGTCTCTCATGTCTTCTTTCTGTAAAGCTTAAGTGAGAATAGAAATATAACACAGTTCTGGCTTGACCTTGAACAAATATGTAGTATATGTATCAGGACAATCTGCATACTTACTGTGGGTCAGTGACTCAAAGTATTGAAGTAAGAGGTTCAGCAATAAAGTCAGAAAACTGAAATTATCAGAAGTAGGTCAGCAAAGGCAGCCTTAAAATATTTCTCATGACAGGTTTTTATTAATGCACACTTTACAGCAAAGCCACTTTAACCGTATTTTCAGCTGCATCGCCTTATTAGAAGGAAGCCTACCAAAGTAAAAACCACTTGTAGCCCTAGGTCGATTGCCATTAGCCCAAGGGCTTCAGGTTTAGGGTCAGTGAAAACATTTATTTTATTATTGGTGGTCCAGTGTTTAAGCTCAATGTAACAAGATCTTTTAACAAAACCTGATCTTGTTTCACATATACACATGGTTTCTGACATGTCTTTTGCAGACATGTTAACCAGGCAAAATATTTATATGGTGATAAAGGAATGGAATATAGACTAAACCTGCTGGTAGAAGTTTGCTTGCCATGGCTAGGTTTGAGCTCAGCGCATTGTTCTGTTCTAGTGATGGTTTGTCTACCCACTTGCACTGCAGATGATCACCCAACTGCTTACAGGGTTATTCACAAAAGGGTGAAGAGTTTGAAGAAGACAGCAGAAGTTAAAAATCTAGAACAACATATCTGAAATGGAAAGTGAGCTGAATTTTTCCAAATCAACTATTTTGGCCTAGATTGTTCACTTATCCTGCCTTCTCCAAACTCTTCACCCTTTTGTGAATAACCCTGTTATTCAGATTTCCCTTACTGCAGACAGAACATTTTTTGCAAAGAGACAGCTGAACATCTCATAGGAGTATGGGTGTAGGGAACGCTGTGCAGGGACTTGTCTTCAGACAGTCTGGGAATATTGAAGAGGCACAGAGAAGGAGTAAAATAAACATTAGAACAGGTCAGCAGGATACCAGACTTCAAAAACATCCATTTGTGCCTGAACAGAGATTTTTTTTTTTTTTAAATGTAAAAGGTGACTTCCATGGTGGAGAGCTTCCAGGATATGCAGACCATTCAATAATTGGAATACCAGAAAGGAACTCTCAAAACTGACTCCCAAGTTTACTGGATGGTTGACCTGCATTATTTTTCCACTCTGAGAGGAGCCTCTGCAGGTGCATGGGTGCTACATGAAATTCCTTATCCCCTTCACGACCCATGATGGCATAATCCCGTTATGAATCCTTAAGGGGTTAAACAAACTTCTTGTGGACTTTGCACATATTTGTAGAGCTGGCGGCTGTGTTTCCAGTGTTCTGCTGCCCCTCATACGGGCCAGGGACCGGCGTCTTGAGTGTCGGTGTTAAGCTGGGGAGGAGAGCGGCGAACGTCAATTCACCGATCTCCACCCCATTCTATGGGACCAGGAGCGACACGTATTGAATCACTTCAGGTCCCATAGTTGTCATTGCTGGGCTCACCTAAAGAGGACCTGTCACCACCAATATGCTATCACATGGGGTGCAATATGCTATTACATGTGATGGCAATTAAAGTAGTTTAAAAAAATATATTAAATAAATTAAATGGAAAAATAATTTTAAAAATGTTTTAAAGTCCCTCGCGAGCATGCGTGTCATCACGGAAACAGGTGTGCCTACATACGAAAACGACGATTGTGCTACACATGTTTGGCATTGCCGCACATGCCAGAGTAAGAGCAATAATTCTAGGGACAATATTTACACGTATCTCTAAACTGATGATCTGGAGGGGCTTTTAAAGTGTCGTGTATGGACTTTTTGGGTACTGATTTCTGTTGCAGTTTCACGGACGCACACCATTTTTAACCTGGGCATGTTGGTTATCTATTTACTTGTTGTAATCTCATCTTTTATACTTTACAAAAAAAAATTGTTTTATATAGTGTTTTGGGGCACTAAATTTAACTTAAAAGAAACATATGGGGTAAGTGGTTTTCCCCATAGTTCTCTTAAGGATCATGTGAGAACATATACCAGCATCCTCCCATGACCCAAAGCTCAGTATATCGCGAGCTACAGCTCGCCGTATACTGAGACTGCCGCAGCCGGGACGGATCCCGTCAATGCTGTCGAGATCCACCCAGCTGCATGAATGACAGCGGGCTCGGCCTATCTAGAGCCAGCTTTGCCTGCCCCCTACCCCGTCTGTTCCTCCAGTCAGCACTGGAGGATTGGAGCGGGGAGGAGGGGAATCCCTGCGGGAATTGGTGACTGACAGTCACCGCTCTCTACAGGAAGATGATGGAGAAGTGAGTGAGCGACGGTATGTGTTTGCTCACTTCCTGATCTATTGAGCCGACGTGTCACAGTTTCATTGTCACATGTTGGCTTGAACTATGAGGATGAGTGATTTTCACTCACCTCATAGTTCTTCCTCTAAGTGCCGTTTTCACAAGATTTTTAGGTTTGATAATAAGTTGCGCTAATGTCGTGCAACAGAAACATTTGCAACTGCCAACATTTTATTCTATCGGGTCTTGGCTTTGAGAAAATATATAATATTTGGGGTTTTGAGTAATTTTAAAGGCCTAAAATGTGGATTATAACATGTAAACAAAAAATGACCTTTGTCCTTCATTGGTTATACTGGGCCACTATGGGAAGAGTCACATACAATACCACTATTAGCAGTGCTGCTGTTAGGAAGGGAGCAGACACTTTTTATTACTGCTTTGCTCATGCGCATATTTTCTTCTCCTCCTCGTTATGTGTGCAGAGTTGCCACTTTTTCACTTTCCTGCTCATGAACTCTTTTACTCCTTCTCCTCAATGAAGCAGACAAGCAGCCACTTTTTGACTGTGCTGATCATGCGCTCTTTTTTTTTTTTCCCCATCTTCCTCCTCTTTAGGTAATCTGGAAACATCTCTGACAACTAGCTATGAGTAGTCAGCAGTAGTTTTTCTGCTTTCCAAGGCCAGTATGTAGACCTCTGCAGTACTACTGTGGAAGCATAAGAAAAAATTAAATTCCCCAAATCACTTCTATGCCCAGCATCTTCATGTAAGCTTTGCCTAACTCGCTGCTTATTTTTTTTTGTGACTTGCGCTACACCACAGTGTCAGGTACTCATCCACAATTTTTTGTCCACAAGGCTATCCCTGCCCTCCACCAGCACCTAATATGCCATGAAGCAGCAGAAGGCATAACAGGAAAATGAGTAAGAGTAGGGTTGGGGCGCAATCCTACGTCCATAGGCTGACCGCATTTTTCCCAAATCAGGGTTTCTATTTTATGGAAATATATTTTATTTTACTATGGCTTGTTTTTTTGAGATGGTGACAGTGTACACTTGTTGCTGATGCAGACAAAGCTGCACTTTGCAGCTCATCAATGCATACTTGTGCTGTAAAGTTATGTGCCCCAAGTACCACATTTTTAGCCCCCTATTGGGATGGCAAGGCAACCTTGCAATGCAAAGAATGCCCGTGTTTGTTTCACCAGAACAGTGAAGACTTTACAAGATAAAAAAATAAAAGATAATTTTAAAGAAATGTACATATTGTTAAAAGAAGTCTCCCTGCAGCTATGCCTACAAAGTGGGCAAAGCATGGGATAGAGCCACCATCAGAAAATGTGGCATTACGGGAGTGAGCTTGGAGCCATGGCTACTTTACAACACACACAGGGACCATGGGTAATGGACAAGTAGCCACCCTCAAGAAGGAAGGACAGTGTCAGCACCAATTCAGAGATGATTTGAGGATCTATAACTGAGTGATACACAAATAAGATAAATTTTTTTGTTAATCGTTAAGCTACTTGAATGCATTTTTATGGTTTAACTGCAGAGTTCAGTGTTTACATTTGCTACTATAGCAACTCCACTTACTGATCCCACCAAAGGTAGCAAGTCTATGGTGAAATGTAATGAACAGGCAAAAATAACTTTTTTAGGAACTGAGAGTAGTAATGTGTAAGGGACCAGTATTAACCATCCCCAATTTCAGTCAATAAATGTATGTACAAACAAAGATGCCTTTGCCTTTACTGTTGGACCAGTAAATAAATAGGTAAGAACATCCAGTAGCATAACTCATATCAACTAACCCCCCACTAGTCAATAGTGGAAATAGAGTCTCTAGCCAAAAAGTGTGCACTGAATGTATTAGATTTTGGCCAGGCAGTTAAGCTTGATTACAGAGCATTCTCCACTAGATGAGAATGTTATGTCACCTGAGGATTTTTGGCTCTGCAAGAGTTCATATATTATGTAGAATACAAGTCAGGGAATTAGCAAGGGAATGCTGATGAACTGTCACATGCGCACTGTATATTGGCTAAATCTGCTCTTTCCCACAGTTCTTAGTAGAAGAGGAGGGTATATGAGATACTGACTGTCAGGTTGTGGAGGGTGCATATGTGTCACCTCGATTTTTCACCTACACATAATGAGGAGCTCCAGTATTGATAATGATATGGAGAAAACAAACTGGTTATCTTCTTAGAATTTTAGTAAGTGTTTTTCTGGGTCTGTCATGGAACCTGGAGGTTTTGCAGAGCTTTGGGTGGGAATAAGCCTCCATTTCTAGGCAGTTGTGTATTTAGGTTTTGTGCTGCCCTAGGCAAGACATTTTGTGTAACCTATCTGTTGCTGCATACAGCACACATCCTGTATCCAGCTTCTGACAGGTTATGTTAGTGGCGTAGCAGGTGGGCATTGCGGGGTCTCAGATGCACTGTGAAGGATATCTTGTGGGCTCTGCAAGGTCTCAGCCTGAGACCCCACAGAACCCACCTGAGACCCTACAGAGACAACATAAGACCCTGTACACCCCCACCTAATACCTAGCAGAGCCCACCACAGACCCCACCAAAGAGCCCACCTAAGACCCTGCAAAGCCCCCCCCCACACAGTGCCCACCATAGAGCCTGAAGAGCCCACCATAGATCCTTCCCAGGCCACCTGAGACCCTGAAACCCCACCACAGACCTCCTACAGTCCATCATAGATCCTGCACAGCTCACCTCAAACCTTGCAGCCCACCATAGACCCTTCATAGCCCTCCTCAGACTTTGCAGAGCCCACCACAGACCCCCCCACTCAGCCCATCATAGACCCCGCATAGCCTATCTGAGACCCCACACAGCCCACCATAGACCCCTGTACATCCCACCTGAGACCCTGTAGAGCCCACCCCACACTCTGCACTGCCCACCTGAGACTCTGCTGTCTGTTTTGGGGAATGCATTTGGGGAACCTGGTTAGTCGGGTATTTTTGTTTGTTTTTCACTATGGACTTTGTGAACAAAGCCCTCCTGCATTAAAACAGTATTTTTTGCTGCCCTGCTGAATAAAAGTGCAGGAGAAGCATGCTTAGATTGTCGCTGGGTGTCCCTGCCTTGTGCAAGGTTTACCGCTTGCACTGCCAGTTTAATTTGTCTCCCTTACAATACCCATAGACTTCATGATAAAAACAGTACATGAAATTTTAAATCTTTCTCTTTCTTGTATTAAATCTTTCTGCTATGCTAGATACACATCTTTACCGCAATAATAACTTTGTATTAAACAGCCTTTACGAAGAAATTAAGAAGAACATCCAAGCATGTTCCTTTTATATTATCTTCTAGTAAATCGTTTAATCGGAACATCTCATTACTGTCGGTTAAAATACAACAAAGATTTGCAATTAACCGAAGACTTCTTCTGAGCAGTATGCAGAATATATCAGTGGAGTGGATGTTTTACTGCAGCAGACAAGCTGTCATTAGAGATGACTGAAAATCAGCATTTTATCTTTCTTTCTACATATTGCAATATGTACATGCAATATATGAATGTGGGGGAAATGGCTACCAACATTTCTGAGGTGATATGTTTTCTATTTTCTATTGTGAATAAAATATGGTTTTATGAGATTTGCAAATCATTGCAGTCTGTTTTGATGTAGATTTTAAACAGTGTCCCAACTTTTTTGGAATTTGGCACCTCAGAATGAAATACTTCAACCCCAATTCCAAAAAAAAAATCTACATCAAAACAGACTGCAATGATTTGCAAATCTCATAAAACCATATTTTATTCACAATAGAAAATAGAAAACATATAAAATGTTTACAATGGACAAAATGTACCATTTTAAGAAAAAAAATTAGGCAATTTTGAAATTGATGGCAGCAAAACATCTCAAAAAAGTTGGGACAGGGCAACGCAAAGCTGGAAAAGTAAGTCCCAGATAGCAAGCAATTGAGCTGCAAGTTTGAAAATGACTTGCTAAACTATTGCAGACTTGCCAAGCTTCACAATTTTGTTGCACAATTACATCAAGTCTGCATTGCAAGTCTCCAGACCAGCGAGCTTGCAGAGCTCTTGCTAAGACCTGCAGGACTCTTGCTGTAGACTTGCCAAGCAAATTTGCTACAAATTCAAAAAGTGTCAACTAGAACTTGTGCTGCAAGTGTTCTGCAAGTCTACAACTTGCCAGGAATATGTACAGCAAGTTAACAAAATTACAATTTCACACCGCCACAAGTTTGTAGCAAGTTATCCTTGCTATCTGGGAGTGGTAATGACAAGGAAGAGCTGGAATAACATTTTTCAACTAATTAGGTTGATTGTTAACAGGTCCATAACATGATTGGGTATAAAAAGAGCTTCTTAACCACCTGCTGTCCGTCCATTGTAATTAAACGGCTGGACAGCGGCTTCTTGGATGCGTGTGGGCGTTTTTAAATGTCCCATCACGCCCGCCCGTGTGCACCGCCTAGCGGGAAATCAGCTTGAAATGTAAACAGCCAGCAGGTGGCTGTTTACATTCAAGCGTTCGGGCATCTGTAGAGAAGCCTGATCACTTGTAATATGCGTGCGGGTGTGCGCCCCCCCCCCCCCCC
>NW_017307679.1:239529-245986 GCF_000935625.1 Nanorana parkeri | reverse complement strand
TGGGGGGGTGCCCCCCCCCCCCCCCTCCGGCGCAGTCGCTGCTGGCAATCCCGAGCTCTGCTATGCCCGGTGTGAGCCTGCAACCAGCACAGCAGCTCTGTGACCGGAGATCAAACAGAGATCAGTACACGATCTGCGTTTGATCTCCTCCTCGTCGGAATGCCGGAAGTGATGTGTATTACATCACTTCGCATTCCTCTGTCACTCTCCGGTACAAAAGCCAGAGAGAAGCTGATAAAGCAGATCTCTGCTTCATCAGCTTCTCTGGGGGTCCCTAGGTGACATTAGGGGTCTTAAAGACCCCTGATGTCTCCATAAAGAGGACCTGTCACTGCAAATTGGCTATCACATAGGGGGATTGTTATCCCCCTATGTGATAGCAATAAAGTTAAGTGAAAAAAAGGTTTACAAACATTAAAGTTACAAAAAAAATAAAATTAAAAGTGACCTATAAAAGTAATTAAAGAAAATAAAATGTTTAAGTCCCCCACATACAAACATGCGTTGATTGCACCTACGTGCGAAAACAACAATTGCATCCATTGCGCCGCACATGTTACAGATCGCCACGAATGTCGCAGTGAGAGCAACAATTCTAGGGCCATCAGTCACTGATGACACTAAACTGATGAGCGGTAACAGCTTTTAAAGCGTTGCCTATGGCTAATTTTGGGTGTGGTCGTTTTTTTACGATTTTGGGGGCACATGCAATTTTAAAGCTTGACATGTTTGGTCTATTTACCCGACATGACCCCATCTTTTATATTTTACCCAAAAAAATTTCTACATTTCGGTACTTTTTTCATTATATAGTAAAAAATAAAAAAAACCCAGTGGTGATTAAATGCCACCTAAAGAAATCTCTATCTGTCCCCAAAAAATGGTATAAAATTCATTTCAGCACAGCAATGCATGACGGAATAAATGTCAGTCAAAGTACTGCAGCACGGAACACTGAAAAATAGCCGGGCCCGGAAGGTGGTATAAATACCCCAGTCAGCAAGTGGTTAAAGAGTCGGAGTCTCTCAGAAGTAAAGATGGGCATAGGTTCACCAATCTGTGAAAAGCTGCATCTAAAAATTGTCAAACAATTTTAGAATAATGTTCCTCAGCATAATATTGCAAAGATTTTAAATATATCATCATCTACAGTACATAATATCAAAAGATTCTGAGAATCTGGAGAAATCCCTGTGCTCAAGGGACAAGGCCACAACACCCCATAACCCCCATACTGAATTTTGTAGTATGGGGGTTATGGGGTTCTTTTGTCACGGCAGCTTGGCGGGTTACGGGGTCTTGGGGGGGCTAAAAAAATCGTGTGGATTACAAAATGGGGGGCCATCAGCTGGTATGGGTGCTTCCCCCCTGTTGGTGTCCGGAATTGCAAGGGGCGGAGCCTGGCCCCTTAGGAACCTGGAAGTAGTAAGTGTCCTCGAGCTGGTTGTGGTGCGGCTGGGGACATGGGTGGAGTCTTAGGAGAGGCTTTTTTGGGCTGTTGGGCACCCAAAGACCCCTTCTCAGGTCAACAATTGTTTACATTATTATTTGTGTATATTATTTGGTTTATTACTTTTGGTTATTGTTAAAGTTGTTTGGTTTAATAAAAGGGCTGCTGTGGCCATTAAAATCCATGTCGCCCAGTCCGAGTGTTTATTGGGGTTTTAACAGAGGGACAAAAATTGACGAATCCATCAGTCAAGCTTCATCATGTAAAGAGGATATCTGAACATGATCCAGAAGTGCTGCTGTCTTCTCTCGGCCAAAGCTAATTTAAAATGGTCCCTTTCATATTTCAGCAGGACAATGATAAACCGCATACTGTATCTATGACAACAGCATGGATTCGTAGTAGAAGAGTCCTGGTACTTAACTGGCCTGCCTGAAATCAACCATACAAGCCAGAAGTGAATAGCCGAACAGCGCTGGGCTCACTTCACTTCGGCTACGTTATTCACTCGGCTGCCTTCGCCAGCTTTGTGAATAACCCCCTTAGTTTTAAAGTGAGCTTATCTTTAACAGCATGATAGCTAGGGGAAAAACTCTGTGGTATCCCATTCCCTTGGTGTTCTAAGTAAGTGCTTATTTTGTTTAATGGTTAATCCAGCCCTGGGTAGACTTTTGCTTTCTCTCCTGTTAAATGCCCAAAAAGGAGTGGCATTAATTCAACAGAGCCAGCATCAATGTAGGAGTGGTGTCCCTCACATAGCATCAACAGAACTGGCAAGGAAATGTTGATGTTACTTTTTATGGAATGCATTGGCAGGACAGGGCACATTTTAAGTGGTTACTCTTCACTGACATTACATTATAGAGAAGACAGATGTAAAGCTGAGTCACTGCATATTGGGATTTTACTTAGACCATTCTGGTTTTTTATATTTCCTACTTCAAACCAAATTAACCTTGCATCTCTGGCAAGCAGACCTGTGACGTGCAGTACAGTCTGTGCTGGGTGAGGCATTCCCCCTGCCCGCCCCATGTATTTAGTCCAACCTGTCCTGAGACATGCACAACTTTGCTGGGCGCATATCCTGGTGATTGACACTCCTTACAATTAAGGAATACAGTGGTTCCTCACTCCACCCCCACCATGCTTACTAGACAGTGAACGAGCAGCAACAGCGGACTGATTAGGTAATCTCATTGCTCACTCTCTTCTATCCACCTATCAACATACTCCTTGTCAACATATTTGCACAGAGCACATGTAATTAGCTCACAGTATGAGTGCTGCTGTATAAGAGATTAAAACAGGCTAATACCAATTTAAATTTAGGTACATACACTGGGTACATGTAAATAATAATTACATTATTTATTTTTGAGTATATAGATGCTTTATGCTGTGTCTTTAATATCTGCCTGGAGTTCAGCAGCTATAGTCTGTTGCAATCATACATTTCCACAAGCAAAGTCACACTATACTGGAATTGTTTATATTATATGAAAGCTTCTACTTGTGTATGATGCCTTTAAAATTGTAAGAACATTGCCAACATGATAGCCTTTGGTGGCCAATCCAATTTCTCTGCTATATTCTGCCTACTCCCTGTAGGTCTTTTCTAAATGAAGACTTCGCTGTAATTGCTTATATCTCCTTATTAGCAAGATGTTTTTGCTCTATTTTAAGTGCTCAGCCAGAGTAAGATAATTATTTGTTCCTTGCTAATTCTGCTAAAATTCTGCTAAAACCTCCTTTAAGTATATTGAATTAGCCATTATGTCTTTTTTCCAATGTAAGACACCATAAATAACATTATTATTAGGGGTTTAATACAATAGGTTATCAAAGCAGAATCCTAGCACTCCACTGTAATAATTAGGAAAGCAGATTAAATGTTATAGTTTCCATTTCACTAGCCCAGATGAATACACCAGTACAGAAAAGTTGGGTACAGGCCAAATAGAGTTATTTCATTTAATTCAGTTCTTTTGTCATTGCCGTCTTCTACAGGGAAACAGTGGAACACACAAGTGAGATGTAACACAATCAGGAACTATTTGGAATTATGACAAAAAATAATTAATTTAAAAGGGGGGATGGGGGAGGTGACTAAAAGGGTGTCCCCATCCTTTTTGTTTTTACTCATTATAGCAGAACTCCAGACAAAAATATCAAGATATAAATAGTCCATTAAAAGATAATATAACAAAACCAACTTTTAAAAACCAACATGTAACTTGTTGGGATGTTCAGATGCCAAGTACCGTACTCAGTACAAGTACAGATACTTTTTCAGCTCCAAAACTAGACTAGAGAAAAATTCAAAAGTTAGGAGGCAGCTGTGATTTGTGAGGAGCATACAGAGCTCCTGGGATTTGTGCATCCCTGTTTTAATGTATGACTTTTTTTAAAAATAAAGATATACAAGAGATGCACCAATACCATTTTTTCAAGTACTGATATTTGTCCAAGTACTGACAGATACAAGTACTGATACATTTTTGTTTATTGTCATGTGACATTTTTTGTAAAACAATACAGACTAATGATTTCAGGACAGTGGCGGAGTGACGGAGCCAGGTCCCAGCTGCAACCGCTGCAACCCTGGTATCTGAACTGGTACCTGAACATGCCTAGTAGGGTCACTCCAGAGATTTCCCCAGCAGCACTTCTTTTCACTGCTGGCACGCATCATTCCACCCAGTTCCTCTGATTCCAGTTCATCTTGGACCTGCTCCATCCTGTGATTGGACAGAGAAAGGAGAAGCAGCACAGTGAAGAGCTCATTTATCTGACACTCAGCTTTCTCTTCTTTTTATCAAAATGCACCTTGTCAGCACATGAAATAATGGCTTTGTGTGCTGCTACATTCTCACACGCTCTAATCCTTCTGTACAGGGACAACATATTAAAAGGTCAAATTAAGGGAATTACACTGCTTGCATTTAAAGAAAATTAAAGTTAATGCTGTGTTTAGCTTTAAAGTCATATTAAAGTCAAAGTTTTTTATGCTGTTTAAAATGCTGAATAAACCACTTACAATAGATGCTGCTAGTTTCCAGCAGAATCAGTTGCTCACCTGAGCACTGGCCCTTATATACTGTTTAGTGTTACTCCTTTCCCTTGCAGGGTCCTATGGATCCACCCTTGTATGTGCTAGTGAGCGGTGTGTGTCTCCACAAAAACACAAGCAACTGCTCCATTCTCTGCCCTAACTCCTCCCTTCTCCAAGCTAGCAGATGAACAGCTCCTGGAGACTTTGTTTTCTTGTGACTTGTGATCTTGTACTGAACAGGATCTGGGAAGTTCAGGGAAGCAGATCAGAGAGACTTGGAGGCAGCTGTCTAGAAACAGGATGACTGTAAGTGCATAGGCAAAAATGTAAAGAAATATTTTACTGGGCAATGTATATTTGTTTGATTTGGATTTATTATAAAAAAAAGTTTGAGAGTTTAATACTACTTTAAGAATACTCTAGCTGATCCTTTTACTGTCATGTTTCCTGTTAATACTATTAATTTATATAGCACCATCATTTCCCATGTTACCCTAAAGAGTAATGGATATAACATAGAGAGATATTGCAAGTAAACAAAGTACAAAAGTGCTAAGTATAGGGTTAGAAGTGCCTAGTAAAGATTATGATCTAGTATGGTAATTCATTTGAATGTTTTATTGATTAAAATCATCAAATACAGCCAACATGTTTTTGGGGGAAAGGCCTCCCCCTTTCTTCAGGGCTAAAATATAGAAGACAATAAAAAATATAAAACCAAAAATAATATAAAAAACATAAACTGTGGTATGTTGTATAAACTTAAGGATTATTGACCTCTTATATGACCTCTTTTTATCTTTGCATATACCCATAACCATCACATCTATCACCTGTGATGTCATCATGTATTTGACAGTTTCTGATCTATATTTGAATGACTGGAGCATTGTCTCTGCTGCAGCACCTCATCTTTTCCTCTATTTCATGGACTCAATGTCCCACAATTCCAGGCCATGGTTTCATGCCTGTAGGTGGAGTAGCAGGTGGAATTGTGGGCAGGATGAGAGCAGATTCAGGTAGGCTGAAAATAGCAGTGTTTTTATTAATACAACCCGGCGGATCGCATGCATATTAATGGGCATCGCTGCCCGTTTTTAAATTGCGGCCATTTCCCGCTCACGCCCGGCGGCGCGCGCAAGGGGGCGTGTCTGAGCGGACGTCTAAAGACGCCCGCTCAGATCTAGAGAGCTCCTGGCCGGCCGTTTTTTTACTACGGCCGGCCCGGAGGCAGTTAATAAATTGCATTTTATTGGACGTTACGCACTATGTCCTTGTCCTTTTTTCTCTTTCCACCTGGATTTATACTGGTACCTGTGATCTGAGGAGACCTTATCGCCTTTTTTGTGCATGGGCTTCCCTCCCCCATTAAGAAGGGAAAAAGCGCATTTGACCTAGCTCTGTGGGTCTACCTTCCCAGGTGAGCACTCACTTGATGTCATCACTCATCAAGTGGAGGTGAAGGTCTGCCTGCATTGTGTGCTTAGCCTTACCTGAGAGTTATTTGCAGATTGGCTGCGAATCATCTGAAGAATTTTTTTGCACAATCACCATTGTTTGCTTTTGCCTCATTTGTTTGAAGGCTCATATATGTGACTCATTTATATATGTTTCAATTTATTAGATATGTATGATTATTAGCTCAGCACAATATTGTTTTTCATATTTTCCAGATATTTAGTTATATCCTTAGTGCTTGGTAGCTCTTATTTCCACATTACACTTACTGGCGCTGATCACCTTTATTGTTTATTTTTAGACTTCATTGGCAATACACTGTGAAAATGTACCTTTTACCCATTTGTATCCTATTTAGTTTTTAAATATTCATGCACTTTGCATAATGAGTGAGAATGGTATAGATTATGTATCATCTGCTGAATAATGATTACATTATCATATATCACATGGGTTTAAACAAGATACGGTTGAATAGAAATGATTCGTATGATAAA
>NW_017307679.1:231654-233579 GCF_000935625.1 Nanorana parkeri | reverse complement strand
ATATATATATAGATATATATATAGATATATATATAGATATATAGATAGATATACATGTGCCTTAAAGAGTAATTCCACTTATGATGAGAAAAAATAAATCCCCCTGGTACATTGCAAGGGTTTTATTTGTAGATTCCTACCTGTTTCTGTTTTGAGGAAAAAACTGTTGGTTTCAGCATGTCCTTTCCAAACTGATTCTTGAATATAAGGGTCTGGGTTCATTATAATCAGCTGATGGATTTCCTGTGCTGTAATAAGGCAAGGTGCAGTGTCACATTTATTTAGTAGTAATTAAAGAAAAACTCTGGGCAGAATAAAACCTTACCCTTGCAGTGGGGCTATCCTGGCGTTCTTCTTTAACCCTTAGGGGGTTTCTCACTAACAGCTTCTTCAGCATAGCTGCATCTAGAGTTGGCTGGAGGTCCAGCATGGGGAAGCACAAGAGCAGGGGGATGGGAGGTGTGTGGGTAATACAAGTAGCTGGAGGAGTAGTTTGTGCTATTGTACTAATGTTGTCATGTTCACTAAGTGAGTGGGTATTGGCCTCATGTAGAAGTTGATGAATGTATGTAAGGTGCATTGGGAGGGAATGTCGGGGGGTGGTGACTGGGTTAATAGTGGCCTTCCTGGAAGCAAAATGAGAAAATGTGAGTAGGTAGCTGATCCTAATGTGGAACATTGTCCGCTAAAAAAAATAGTCATTAGGACCGAGATTGACTTGATGTTTGTTGGCCATATCCTTAAGAATCTGAATTATACCTTCAACCAGTTTTGGGACTGCGTTTCTACTTTGGCCAGGACAGCTTAGGGCAGTTGATCACTGAGTTCTTTGCCCATGCTGGGTTTGCTCTTGACATGGTTCAATCTCTTCTCTTAGTTTTGTTACCACCACATTAAGTGACCTCCCTACTGTGTTAAAGTAAGAGCATAATTTACATTTCTAAAACCAGAAAGTATTTTATGTATAGAAAAAGCCAGGCAGATATTATTCTCCTTAGCTCTTATAGAATTTTTATGATCAAAAAAAGGCCAACTTCCTGGCATGCAGGCTTTCACAGCTTGGTCCCCCTGCAGAGCCACTACTTGTCTCTGTTTCAGTTTGTTTGATGCTCCTCTAGGGGGTCTTGAGGGTATGAACTGTAACAAAAAAAAACACACATTTCTTAGATTATTTTGATATTATTCTTCTTTTGCAGTATCCAGCAAAATGACAATCATTATCCAGTTTAAATTATGATTTTCTCATGCTAAAGTCAATGTCAGATATGTTTTCAGAGAGGAAGATGCAGAAGCCAACTAGAGAGGAATGGGCACAAAATGATGATTTATTTTTGGAACAATGAAAGTTCCTAACTGTGTGGGGCAATAGATACATTTACCTAAATATGCCATCAGCTAGCGGCAGAAAGCTCTTCAAATACAGAAAATATTTTAATTTATATTACTTGTGCTTCAGGTACATCGATGTTTGATCCTATGGCAGTAGTTCTGGCTCATCTGTTTTTGCCCACTCCACATTTGGCCAAATACTGCACAGTAATAGCCTGGGTCTGCATCCCAACTGTCCACTTTCTGGAACCACTAAGCTATCCCTGACAATGGTTTTTGGGGGGATGAGGCATTTGCATTGCCTAAGCACCTTTTGAGACCATACTCTAAGCATGTCCTGGATACTGAAAAGCATGTATTTCTTTAACCACCTCCCGTCCAGCGGCTGGAAGGCAGCCTTGTAGATGCGGGTGGGCGTTTTATGACATTCTTCCCTGCCCCTACTCATGCACGGCGCCCAGTGTGTGCACAAGTGGGAAAGCTACATTAAATATAAACAGCCAGTGATGGCTGTTTAAATACAAGTGTTTCTGCATCTGTAGAGATGCCCAATCGCTTGTATTTTGTGTGGGTGTGGAGCGCCCCCCCCCCCCCCC
>NW_017307679.1:176040-231387 GCF_000935625.1 Nanorana parkeri | reverse complement strand
TTTTGTGACCTTTTTTTTTTTTTTGCGATCAGGTTCCCCCTTAAAACTCCCACCAAACCCAAAGGGTTTGGTATGACTTTGGGGGGAACCACACGCATTTTAGTTTTTTTTAACTCGGGGGTCACTTCTAACATTCCTACCCGACCTAAAGGGTCTGGTATGGTTTGGGAAGGTGACCAGGCTCTGTTTTTTTTTTATTATTATATTTTTCTACTGTTCTCCCCACTTCAGCTGTGTGTTCAGCTCAGCGAGCCGTACGCAAGTGCTTCGGATCGGTTGAGTAAATCGGCTGTTATTAGCTGCTGTACAGACTATTGTGAATAGTCCGTAGAGCAGCCCTTTGGTTTGGCTGAACCAAAGGGTTCCTGCAGCCGAAGCAAGCCGAAGGATTAGCTGAAGGTTCGGCTTAATCCATTGGCTTCTTAGAGAATGACCCCCTAAACTTTTAAATTAAAAAACTTGAGGGCTACTTAGCAAATATAAACTGTTGAGAAAATAAATACTTTGATCAGAAGTATGTAACAGATTGCAGTGGTCCAAAGTTCCTTACATTGCTGGACAGTGGAAGAAAAAAATACCCAGCTGTTGGTGGTCAGTGGGAACAAAATGCCCAGTGTCATTGATCAGTAGGAGACAAATAAAATGTCCTGTTGTTGGTGGTCAGTGGAAAAAAAGAATGCCCCTTGTTGGTGGCCATTGGGAGAAAAAAATGCCTTGCTGTTGTTGGTTAGTGGAAGAAGTATGCTTGGCATAATTGGTCAGTAGGAGAAAAACACCTGGCTTCTCTGGGAGAAAAATGTCCAGTGTCATTGGACAGAGGAAGAAAATGACTGGCATTATTGCTCAGTGGTATGAAAAAATGGTACAATGTTAATTAGAGGGAAAACAAACCCCCCACCCCCCATGCTCTGTACCATTTGGACACCCGATTAGTTCCCCTTAACATTCAGACTTCAGATTTGCCTCTTTAAATAGTCCTTCAGATCTCAGATCAACCCTCCTTACACTACCCTTAAGACTCCAGATCAGCACCCCCTAAATTCCCTTCATAAATTGTTGTTATGCATTAAAGATTCAGGCATTGGCAGGATATCCACTATAAGGTAATCGACTGGAGAATACACTATTTAAAAGTGTGGCTAAGGTGAAATTGTGTGTATAATAATGGAATATGCTTTGTCATCTGTAAAAAGTGTATGATATGGGGAACTGCAATTGTCTGCACTGTACAAAGACATATTAACCCCATGGGATTTAGATGTATATGCTTTATACATCTAACGCATACTGAAAGGCTAACTAGGTGGAGTTTTTTTATGGTTGGGTAGCAAATATGTTTTGTGAACTTGCTCTATAATAAAGTAGATTTGATCTATATAGTTCATAAGTGCAGTATATACCATAATTTTTGTATTTTTCAGTCACTTGACAATTTCAATTTGGAAGAGGAGTATGGAGCTGCAAGAAACAATTTAGGAGGGTCTTGTGCTAACTGTTTTGGCACTACACCGTGCACATAGTAAAGTTCCACAGTGTACTTATTTGTACAAGGATGGCAGTATGCCACTGGTTGCTTTCAGCACACCTGCATGTTTTTGCACATCTAAAATGAAAGGGCACTCAGAAAACAATTGTTTTCTTTGTGCCCCATTCATGCCAAGACGCAGTGTAATATGCAGTGCGGAATGCATGTTTGCGTTTTTCCACACAGCTCCACAGATAAGCTGATGTAAAACATGCTTAAATGCTATGAACATGTAGAAAAAAAGTAAATAGATCCTGTGAAGTATTGTGATCCTCCACCTGCCCTATAGATTATCCATCTATGATGTAATGTGACTATGCACTATGCACATAAAAAACACACATTAACTTATGTCAATGTGCATAAAAACTCACTGATGCACAAATAAAAACTCATGTAAACTTGTGGCTCTGGCTCACCATGTTTTATGCACCAATGGTGTGAATGAGCCTTAAAAGAAGAACTGAAGAGAGTACGTGAGAGAGATACTTGCCTGACAGCTGCCCTGTTAGTGGATTACTTTGTGAGCTTGCTGAGAACCAATATGTAAGAGCTGCTTGAGGAAGACAAGTACTCAAGCATCCAGTCTAAAATAAAACATCAAGTACATACCACACCAGATAATCAGGGAGCACTAAAGTAGTCCACTTTTACTGATGCACAAGAGCACACTGTAAAAAAGATCCCTTTTGACCCTTTAAATCAGTAAGTAGAATTTGGGCACAATTTTTCCTATCCAGAAAAAAAAACATAAAAGTACACAAAACCGAGACCACCTGTGTCCACTGGATATTTAGTGACATGTACGGTATGTAAATTTTAGTTAGAACTTTTTCCATGTTCGAAAGTTCGAGTTAGAACCGAACACGGGGGTGTTCGGCTCATCACTAATGGCCAGTATAGTAGGATAGAAAATCAATATATACATTTGGACAAAGCAACATTTGTACACCATTTTAGAATGTAACCAAGATTAAAAATAAGGACGTATCAGCAAATGTATGTGCCCATGCAATGAAAACAGTCACTGTTAGTCGTCAGTGAATATTACAGTTTATTTTGCCAACCTTGTCTGAAATGTGAGTGCCATGGATTCACAGTGACATTGTGTGGCTGGTTAGGAAAACTACAAGTGTAGAATTCTCAGGAGATTAATCACAAGCTTGCCGTGCTTCTCATTAAATGTGGCATTATAAAATGAAGGAGGCAGCAACTTGGTGCCCTCTCACCAACATCTGTATTCATTATTCCACTTTTTAAAAATTATACCTGCAAGAAGTCAGCAATACATCACCCTCCGACTGTGAGTCTTTTTGCCAGAAGAATTACTAATTTAGGTTAAAAAATATTGCTCCTTTATTAGGTGTAAAATTAAACATCTTCAAAGTTAATCCTGTTTAAATAATGATTTCAGTGTGAATCTTCGCAGTCAATCATTGCTGACGCTAATTAGCATAATGAAAAGCCGTGTTACATTAATAACCAAGTCAGATGAGGAGCCAAGTGTTAGAGACAAGGTGATGTCACTCACTATTGTCCTGGATTTCACTCTGAAGGCTGCCACCTAACCTTTAATTATTTCCACTGCCTGCTTTGAAGCTTGGGGATTTAACTGAAAGAGACAAGAGATGGGAAATCAATCCAGATCTTTTAGTTCTGAAGTTTGCTGTTTCCCAAATTGTCTGTGTATTGAAGCATTAAATGTGAACTGCAGCAGGTATCTGTGAGATATTGACAGACTGAACTAATATCCTAAAGCTGCTATATAAAAGATTGGAAACAGGACAGTGGTCAGTGAGCCCATAATGGATTTTAAAGCTATGTTGCCGAAGCTTAAGTGGTCACATAACATAAGATATGATCTGAAAATCCACTGTAATGAGGTAACACATTGAAATGTTCCATCTCCTCAATCCCACTGTATTTAACTTTCTCTTCTAACCCATTTTTTTTTTTAAGGCTATGTAATTGATACAGTATTTACCTTTTAACCTAAAGTGTGGCCATAGACAGGTGGATCTTGTTAACAATGATGACCTGAATCTGTTGGCAAAATTACATTGTTCTGATGGTACTCACCTTGAAAACTAGTCTGTCCGTAGTGAAAGTATCGCTTGATAAAAAACAATGGGGGGAATTTATCATAGCAATTGCGAGTGTTTGAACTTGCACTGAATATATTTGATGCGCGTTGCGCCAGATTTATGTTGATAGTGTAATGTTGTTCATAAATGAGGTTTAATAGACTCCAGGAAAGAAGACTTGTAACTCCAGACAAAAAGCTTAACTGTCGCTTCTTGAAGCCGTGGTTATTATTATTATTATTATTATTACATAGGATTTATATAGCGCCAACAGTTTGCACAGCGCTTTACAATATAAGAAGTACATTACAATCACAATACAATTCAAGACAAGATGGTCATGGGGACTTCTTCAGTTGTGATTGTTTTGTTAGGTGATGCTCCAGTTTCAGACAGCTGCAGAACGAGTTCAGATGAAAACAGGTGCAAAAAACATGCAATTGAAAAAGTAGTGCAAGCTCTGGTCAAAACAGGTGCAGAACACGTGCAGTTGGAAAAGTAGTGTAAGCTCTCGTCAAAACAGGGGCACATGAGAAAAGGCAGATTTGCGCATTAAAAAAAATGATCGAAGAGGCTAAAACTGTTGCAATTGCTTTGATAAATTCCCCCTAATGTTTTTTAAGGTCTCCTCAAAAAACTATCGCATTAAGCAATTTAAGCTACTTCAAATGCTGATAATGATGATCACATGATCAAGAACCACACAGAATGGTTCCTGATCCCCTCAGCTACAAGTTCAGGAGGGGAGCACTTCCTGAGTGCACTCAGCAGTTGTTAACACAGACCCTTTCCACCCAAAATACATGCCAATAGGATGTTAACACATATGATGGGTAGTAAAAGGCTCACAAAAATCGTACTGGTCTGCATTTATATATTGTTACCTTCCTTTCATGCTATCTGCGCAATTTAGAAAATGAAAAGCAGACAATGATCGGCTTCTCTGGGCTACACAGACAGTTGACCCTTTAAGGACATTTTGCACATGAGGTTCTACCACTTTGAGAAACTTAACTATCAGTAAAGCATGTAATTATTCATACGGTTGTTTGTTATAAGAATCCTTTTTTAAGATTATTTTAGGAATTGACAGATGCCATAGGTAAACAGTATTTAGTATGGATTCACTTTTTTCACACCACGTAATGAATATTTTCCTTGAGCAAACAACACATGGGTTTCCCACTTTAAACTTCCCAGTAGTGTTTTGTGCTTAGTGCGCTGAGCATGATTTTTCAAGCTTGAAATAAACCTTAGGATTTATTTTCTTATGATTTTAGATACCATCTATAGTTGGATCTACTCGTCTTAAATCCATCCTTTCCTGACAAACCTGCTTATCTTTGCTGAGCAGAAAACCTGAGGTCACCTGCCATCAAACACAGCGCTGCATCTGGCATCAGAGCAGACGCCAAAGTACAATCTTTCATCACAGATGCCATGCATTGGTATTGCTAGCATCAGGAATATTGCAATCATTGTAAAAATTGAGTGGCACTGCATCCAATTTAAGTTTAGAGAATACAAGAATTTTAGTTAGATTCCCAAACTGTTCATAAAGATAATGAACAAAGTACACAGCGAAACCATAATATGCCTTGAAAATTAAATAGTAAATGTTCAATAGAAAGATTCTACTGTCATTCTCTAAAGACTTGCTAAAGTTACTTTCAGATTTAGTTAATAAATTCAATCTTTAAGTGTTTTTAAACTTTCAAATGTTAATGAAATCACTTACAATGGCTGCTGTAAAAACAGCTGGTTCTCTGAGAAGCTGACCCTGTTATCTTGTTTTAGGGTGGCTCCTTTCCCTTGCAGTGTCCTGTGGAGCCACCCTTGTATGTTAGTAAGCTGTGTGTGTCTCCACAAACACACAGGCACAGAAAGGCAAGCCTCCCCCATGCCCCTCCCTTCCCCAAACTAATAGATGGAGAGCTGCTGGAGACTGTGCTCTCCCTTGTGGATGTATACTGGACAGGAAAATCAGGGAAGTGGAGCTGAGAGAGTTGGAGCTGTTCAGAAACATGATTACTGTTAGTGCCTGGGCTAAAATTGTTGGAAACACTTTGCTGGGCAATGTATATGTAAGAGACTTACCTGCAGATTGATTCCTACCCAAAAAAATGCATGCACACAAGCATGCAATCCATTGCTGAAAGTTCCTAGAAAATGTGCAATAACGCACGCACATGAGCATACGGAAACACGCTCGTTAGCGTACAGGTGCACTCTCATTAGCGTGCACACTGTCCTATATAAACAGACAAGAAGCAATGACCAAGTTGCTGAGTGGTCTTCGGCTAGTCCGTGTGTGCCCTGTACTTTGTTCCAGTATCCTGCTTTCCTGTGTATGAACCCGGATTGTAAACAATTGACTCAGCTTCCTCCTTCTGATTTGTTACCTCTACTCTCTGATCTCCAGTGTATGATCCTGGATTACGTTACCTGACCCTGCTCCTGATCTGTTTCGGCACCTCAAGATATGTTATGCCTCACTGTGTATGACATCGGCTTGAACCTGACTTCCCTCCTGGTCTGCCACATGGTGAATTACTCCATCAGTAACTACATCCAGCCAGTGCTCCGTTGACCTCACACCTGTTGCCTGCTCTCGTTTCAACAGGTCACGGTGTCATTCCAGTCCTGCTGATTCACCAGCTGGTCCAACGAACTCAAGCACTTCCTCAAGAACCGGCCAGCCACCAGTACCATCACCTGTGCCCTACTCTGTCCTTACATCCATTGTCACTACTTCCAGAGGTGTGGTACGAGAGGTGCACGGGCAGCCTTCTTCTCAGCTGAGTCTTCAGTCAGGTACGTGATAGCATATTTGTTTGATCTGGATACAGTATAGAAAATAAATTGAGAGTAAAATATTACTTTAAGCAAAACTACCATGCAATCAAATGTTTTTTGTGTTTTATAAATACTACATAAAAGATTCCTTACAGTACATAGGCAGGATTGCATTCATGAATCACCTACTGAACAGACTCTCTAATACAGGGGTAGGCAAACTCCGACCCTCCAGCTGTGGTGAAACTACAAATCATATTATGCATCTGTCTCTGTGAGCCATGCCTGTGGCTGTGAGAATCTTGCAATGCCTCATGAGATTTGTAGCTCCACAACAGCTGGAGGGCCGGAGTTTGCCCACTCCTGCTCTAATTGGTGACTTCTGCCTTAAGTAGTACTCACAGATGGCAGCAGATTTCCACACTTAAAGAGAAGCTGAACTCTGAAAACTGTGCTAAAAAAAACCAGCTGATCTTTCCCCACTACTGACTTACAATGCCTACTTTTGCACTATGTTTCTGTGTGGAATTGGCCATCTTGGCAGAGGCAGGGCTTTGCTTTCTCATGTCGAGTGAGGAGCACAGCAGTGGCATCATGAAATCTTTTTTCCAGGTCTCCTGAGACTAGCTGTCAGAGGCACAGTGGCTTTGCTCTCACACTGCAGATATAGGAGGGCACAGGAGTGTCTATGCTCACACACATATCAGAAAGTGCCCTACTATTTTTTTTAGGAGGAATGCCAGACAAAAGGCACATTTTTCAGGGTACTGCTCAGACACAATGAACATTTCTACATGTTACCTAAATCAAAGCAACTCTTCACATTTTGGGTTCAGGCCACGTTGACTACTCTTTTAAAGTTGAACACCAATTGTTGCAGCTGCACATTTTTAAAATTCAATGGCAAATCTAGCATTAGGATTAATTGGGTGTGCCACATTCATCTGGGCTTCTAAAGAACATGATGACAGCAGAAGTGAGTAGAGGAATTAGCTTATCAGTCTGCTGTTGCTCCTTTAATATCCAATCATAGACTGGGGGCAGGGAGGTGACTACATTTTATTGTTTAGCTGCAGAAGAAAACTAACCAAGTTTTACTGTCTGGCAGGGTCACACAAACCTCAGGACTGGATTGGAGCTTGCATGTCTAAATTTTAACTGTGTATTAAGGTGGTTGTCTGTAGTGTAGCTTCTTCTATATTACCCTGAGAGTAAGACGTCTATGTTAGGTTTATTTACAGTCAATTCTGATAGCATCAGAGGACTTTCTTTCATCATATTTTACTATTTGTTACCTTCACCAGCTATACAAGTGCATCTAACGAGTTTGGTTGGCTATAGACAAGCAGTACAATGACATCCATGCATTAGTAGCTTACATATCACATTGCTATTCACAAGACCAGGTAATATTCTGTAAATAAGTGCATTTATTCAGGGGAAAAAATAGGATGTGGATTTGCTCTGCCTTCTGATAGCTTCTGGGCACCCCACTGCCGACTGTAAAAGCTCATCTCCCTAATTTCCCTGATGATTGCGCAGTTGATTAAAGACTCAGCCGTGTGAAGCTACAGAGCAATGTTCAGCGTTCATGCTGTGTAAAATTGCAGAGACTTTTACATTATGATGAAATTGATTAAATACCTCCCTACTAGAAGAATCTAGCAAGGTATTGTCCGCGTTCACTGATTGTCTGTCTGCTGAGAAGAAGATGCAAAGGAAGCACTGGGGTGAGACCTTGTATTGATGCTCGAGGCTGCTGAGATAATAAAAACCTGCAACAGCATGCAATGACTGAATGTGTTCTGAATGAAAACGACAATGTACCATTAATAGCTTTCATATCAGTCATGTGACTATTTTTTTAATGTAACCTTACAATGAACCATTTAGGAAAAAAATGCTGCTAAATCAGAGTAAAATATGAACAGTATATGCTTAATATGGATATCTTAGTCATGTTGTATATTGCAGACCACTCTTCAATGGACAGATTGTTGACCATACACAACTTATATAATTTTTTTTTATTTAAAATTCAATCTTTCACATATTTAGGGTTTGAGCTTCAAGGTTGTCCTAAACCTGCAGTTCAGCGGCAAACAAACAGGCCATATTTGGCCAGTCTTTCCACCCGAACTTCCAGCTAATGTTTTTAAAGCAACTTCAGATGAAAGTCTGCCATTTAGCAATGGTAGGCCCTGCCGCCTTTGTTTGAAAACAAGACATCTGGAATCCTGGGTGATGTCATTGACAAAATATGGTGAAGATGTCCCCCAGGTACCCCGACATGATGGCTACAGTGCTGGCTGTACCACCCCCGTAGGAACACCCTCAAATTGAGATACAGAGGGAGATACAGCCAGCACAAAAGGTAGAAATGTCAGTCAGGACAACAACTTTATAGATGCCATTGTTGCTGTTGTTGCTAGCTGCAGCCTCCTATTTTGTAGTGTTGGATTTCACTCTGTTTACTGGATATGGTGCTTCTGACCATGCAATAGTGAAGCCACTGCATAGTTGCTAGGTGGATTAAACAGGGCTAGCAAATATTTGCCTAGTCATAACTTTTGTCTGTAATTGGAGCCAAACTGATCATTATACCAATGGCAGCAGCAGTGTAAAGAACGATGGTGTCTCAGAAACCTAATTTTTCTGCCAATTATAATGGCTGGCAAATCCCACAGTAAGCCTTACTCCTTAACCTAGGCAAAAGGTGGCCCAACGAAGTACTGATGGGGTGGTCATAATAATCTGGCCACTCAGTGTATATTGTGCAGTCACTTCACATGGTAGAAGGGTACAATGCATGACAAAGAGCTAGCAGGCTATCTGCCATCTTTTACTGCTCTTTTCATCTAAATGTCCTGTTTAAGGGGCTGCAAACATAAGCTGAGTTGGGATGTCAGGCCACATAATAGTCAAGATGTATGCCACTCTTGGAAGGAGAAAAATATGAACCGGCTTGACAGAATTTTCTATCACTTTGCACATGCTTAGCTAGAACTGAATACTTGTATTCTTTGCTCATAAAGTTTTCTTAAATCCTTTAACAGTAAACATCTTTCTCTCTCTATCCTGAAACCATGGCATGTGTTAAAGAAAGGATTCATGATCTTGATAGGTTCTTCATTCTGTAGTGGCACACTTTCTATTGAACTGTGTTTTTCAGTATTTGGTTGCCCCAAGGACTGACCAACGTAATGAATTCTCACCTGTAACTAGTCCATCAGAAACAAAAATGGAAACTAGTATTAAGCGAGGCTCCAGCAACATAGTCCTTTCTACAAGCAATGATTTCTTGGGCTGACTGTGAAGTGCCTTTCACCATAATCAAATCTCTTCCATATTATGCCTCTTAGCTCTGTATTACCAAAAGAGTAAGGATTTGCCTTGGTGAACTACTCAGGCAAGATAGTGAATATTGTTGACTACATTGTTGCATAAACTTCCCCAGTAAAGCAGGAATCAATGGCTCCCAACCAACCACCAAGCTGACAGGACAGAGTCATCTTACCGCAGCCACAAAAGTGACTCTTGGACAATTAAGGGGCCATGCCCAACCTCTGAAAAACAACCCCACACCATAATCCCCCCTCCCCCAAACTTTTTACTTGGCACAATGTAGTCAGGCAAGTACCATTCTCCTGGCAACCGTCAAACCCAGACACGTTTATCGGATTGCCAGACAGAGAAGCATGATTTGTCACTCCAGAGAACAGATCTCCACTTCTCTAGAGTCCAGTGGCGGTGTGCTTTACACCACTGCATCCGACGATTTGCATTACAATTGGTGATGTAAGGCTTGGATGCAGCTGCTCGGCCATTGAAACCCATTCCATGAAGCTCTCTATGCACTGTTGTTGTGCCAATCTGAAGGCCACATGATGTTTGTAGGTCTGTAGCTATTGACTCTGCAGACAGTTGGAGACTTCTGCGCACTGTGCGCTTCAGCATGCACTGACCCCGCTCTGTCATTTTACGTGGCCTACCACTTTGTGGCTGAGTTACTGTTGTTCCCAATTGCTTCCACTTTGTTATTATACCACTAACAGTTGACCGTGGAATATTTAGGAGCAAGAAAATTTCATGGAACACCTGAATCCAATGATTTGGAGAGGTGTACTTTTGGCAACATAGTGTATATTTGTATACGATAATATTTTGTTTATATTTGTTATATTTGCTGCAGTAATCATCTCCTTGGAGACAGGCTGCCTCTTACTGATGTAGCGTTGCAACGATGCACACTGCTGTGACTAGTGAAATCTGCGGTAGTCATGTGTTGGTCTGCATGCTTTTCACCTGTCACAACTATGCAGCACCAGCATCCATTCAATTTGGCATTAACTCTTTGTTTCCCTGACTGCCTTTGTAGTGGCTCAGGTCCCCTGGAATACTTTAAACTCATGGCCTCAGGCGGAATCACAGCGCATTGCCTCTTCATGGTGAAGCCTACCTCTTAAGGCAACCTGTTCCTGGCCTGACCAGTATTGCTGTGATCTCTCCCCACATACACTTTTGGTTGATACTGCAGCAGTCAAGCACACCACAAGCTCGCTTCCTGGAGAAACCCCCATTTTAGAAGTTGGGGTAAGGATCCGTCCACACACCGAGAGCTTTTTTGAACTTTATCAAAAACTTCTTATATACAACATGGGATAGTCTTCAGGCATCCCAGTTGCTGATGACAGCACATCACTTGTTCAAACACACAGCATAGTTACCAACAATAGAGAGGAGGTTAGTCGAAGTATAGCCCAGAGCCAATGGAGAGGTATTGCCCACATCCAAAGGCATGCAAGTAGTCCAATAATGTTAGTGCTGCTCCTGCCCTCCTTTGCTTCCACCACTAAGGGAAGCTGTCAGATATCCACAGCGACTACGCGGTGACAGGCCTGGTCCTGTACCTTCCCATGGACCAGCCTCCAGCTTCCTAATGATTGCTCTTTACTCTCCTGTGCTGCCAAATCTACACTCCTTGGCGGCTCCCCCGCCCAAAACTATATATGTGGCTCTGCCCTGGACCATAGAGCTCCTTCAGGGAAGAGCTGTCTTTAACAATACAGTGAGTCCCCCAGTCACTCACTGTAACATATGGGGACATCTAGTGGCAGATTGACAAACTGCAATCCTCAAACCTGCCCATTACCCTACACTGAATCTCACAAAAAGCAGTCCGATTAGATTTTAATGAGTTACTGCTCTCCATCACTATGCACATGTAAGCTTGAGTTACTGAGCTGTGTAATTAACAGGTTGTTTTTTTCAGCAGGAGGTTATCAAACTGTGAGCATACAGTATTACCTACTGGCACAAGAGCAACACACCAGACATTAAAGTTTGTAAATCCAAAAATAAAAAAATCACAATATGACAACTTTAACTGTGGTGACTGTATTTTTTCTGTATTCTTGAACTTCCTTTAACTGTACCTGGTGATCCGATTCTATCAGTAGGAGACTGTACAGCAACCTCCTGTCTTATTGTAATCATGCTCATTGCATGTCTCCATATGCATGAGCATTATTGTAACTCTAGGATGCCTGAACCCATTGTGAACTACAGGCTGATATGTGGTCTCTTCAGTGAGACGTGCACAGCTGTGTTATAAAGTTCTATACCCAAAAAGAGCATGTGAGGTGTAATCCAGGAGGATTATGTCATTAAAAGGATTCAAAGGTACAAACTGGAAGCAGCTGCTGGGAGCGGAAGATCTGTGCATGGAGCATAGGTTTGAAAGGTTCAAAAGGTACATTTGAAAAACTATTTAAAAACAGGTGCATTGGTTACAGTCTACCTAAGCAAGAAGTATTGGCTAGGGTTTAATTCTACTTTATTATGCAACATTTCATATTAACTCAGAACAAAAAAAAAAATCTGTGCAAAACTATTATTCATTGCTGAATGTGTGTCAAGTGTAGCCACAGAGGAGAAACTCCACCTGCTGTTAAGCTGCTCAGTTTGGCTTGCATGAGGCTTATGGATTGCCAGGTAGTTCTGTTCTTGCTTTACTCTCGACAACTGGACTCTGTTAGGATGACAGTCACCTGCTGATTATTATGTAATGTGAGGCCTACTTGCACTGCTGTGTTTAAGGTATTCTAATTAGAAATGTGTGATTCGTTTCGTTACGAATCAAAATTCGTACGAATTTTCCTGAAATTCGTAAATTCGGAAGCATCTGAAATCCGAATTGCAGTTTCCGAATTATATCCGAAATACGAAATGCTGTTAACGAATTTCGGATCCAAATTTCTTTGAAACAGGAACTAATATTACCCCTGTAAATGAGGTTGAACAACATGACAAGATTTTTTTAAAATCCGAAATACGGATCCGCTGCTGCTGAGGGTTGCATTACAATACACAGGCAGGAAATACGAAATTCCGTTAACGGAATTCGTATTTCGGAACAAAAACAACTACCACATCGACTCCAATATTAACAAAGGTATTTTTGCTTTTTAACTTCATCATAACGAATGTTCGTAAAGGTACGAAAATGTGCCGAAACTAACGAAAATTCGTATTTCGTACGAATTCGGACACGAATTACGAAATACGAAATAACGGATATTCCGAAACGGAACAATTTTTTTGACGGCGCACAAGTCTAATTCTAATAAACCTTAATCTTTTTGTACACCCCTCCCCTGGAGATACTATTTAAGTATTCATAAATCTGTAGGAGAAAGTAATTGTTTGTTCTGAGCACAGCTGTCAAAGACCCCCGTCCTGTGCTACAGACCCACAGGAACACAAGAAAAACATAGAAAATGGTCTGGGTGAGATTTAATGGTATCCTTTCTACTAGGGATGTTCAGATACCAGTGCCAATACTTGACATTTTCATGAGAACTACCAGGGTTGCAGAGGTTGCAGCTGGGACCTGGCTCTGGCACCCACCACTGTCCAGAAATCATTTGTCTGTATTGTTTTAGAAAAACTGTCACATGACAATAAACAAAAATGTATCAGTACTTGTATCTGTGAGTACTTGGACAAGTATCAGTACTTACTTGAAAAAATGGTATTGGTGCATCCCTAATATATATTTATAAAAAACAAATCATACATTAAAACAGGGATGCACAAATCCCAGGAGCTCAGTGTGCTCCTTACAAATGACAGCTGCCTCCTAACTTTTGAATTTTTCTCTAGTCTAGTCTTGAAGCTGGTAAAAGTATCTGAACATGTACTTGTATCGAATATGGTACTTGGTATCTGAACATCCCTACTTACTACAATGTCACCTTTTTTGCTTACAGACAGACCGTTTTCCTGAAACATCTAAGGCACAATCACACCAGTCTCACTGGACTGTGTTGGTCAGCATTGCCCAATGCCATCCTAATGCATAGACAAGGCAATCTAACCTAGTGGTTCTCAACCTGTGTAACCTCATGACCCACATTTGTCCTTGGTCATTAAGTCGTGACCCAAGTTGCACTGCAATGGAATGCAAGGCATTAGGGTACTGCGCACTGCATTTGGGGCACCACTCAAATGAATGGCAACGCAACACACTTCCCACACCAGAATGCACAATAGGGGCGATTGCATGGTTCAGCGCGTTAATCGCACAGTACTATGTGATTAACGCACTGTACCAGTGTGTATGGGCCCTCAAAAACACTGACATACATACACACACAACCACAGATACAATCTCACACACTCACAGACATTCTCACACACACATCACACTCCAAAAATTTTTTTTGTTTTTTTAAGGTCCACCCAGTCTCCCCATCTTTCGAGAACTGGAGTGGTCCAGGCACCTGAAAAGGACACGTGATGAAGCTGTAAGCAATGCTTATGTGGATGGAGCTCCCTCGCGGCCATAACCCCATCCCATCCCATCTCAAGCTAACATTCAGCGCCGGGCAGCACATTTTGAATGGCTGCTTGGCGTGAGAACTGACAGTGTTGTGCTGGGGGGAGTCAGAGGAGCCTCTCACATAGAAAAGTGGAAGGCATGCGGTGACCCACTGAAAATGGGGTCGCGACCCAGTTTTGGGTCACAACTCACCAGTTGAGAACCAAGGATCTAACATATGTCCTAATGCTTCAGTTCACACTAACGCACTGTGTTGATGTGCGCTGAAAACAAATCACATGTTGCAATTTTACACACCATGTTCCAACACAATGTAGCACATCACAACAAACTGCTTAGTTAATCAAACTGTACATTTACATCAAGTTTAAATAAAAGGGAAAAAAGCATGTGCCTCCTGGTATACATGAGTCTTTAGCAGAATATCCATTCTTCAGTAAACCTGACCACCCACAGATCGAATGTTGGCTGATTCTTCCTGAATCGCTAAAATTTGAGCTGTAGATGGCACCACCCGCTTCCACCAATGTCGATTTTTCAATCAACTTTTGTCAAGGGAGCCAGTTGGAAAATTATCAGCTGAACAGTGTCTGCATCCAATCTCATGCAGGCACTGTTCAGCTATTCAGCAACTATGAGAGCAGCAGCTTCTGAATACAATTGTTGGCAGTGAGGATCCCTCTATCTGCTATATTTGAAGTGGATGGGAAAATCTATTGATCCCCATTTGTTGAAAAAGAGAGATCTAACAGTGTGTAGATACCTTAACTCAGCCAATATTAAATACACTATATAACCAAAAGTGTTGTCACACCCCTCCAAATCATTGGATTCAGGTGTTTCGAGAAATTTCTATGCTACAAAATATTCCATGGTCAACTGTTAGTGATATTATAACAAAGTGGAAGCAACTGGGAACAGCAACTCAGCCACAAAGTCGTAGGCTGTGTAAAATGACAGAACGGGGTCAGCGCATGCTAAAGCACACAGTGCACAGAAGTCACCAACTGTCTGCAGAGTCAATAGCTACAGACCTCCAAACTTAATGCGGCCTTCAGATTGGCAGCTGCATCAAAGCCTTACATCACCAAGTGTAATGCAAAGTGTCGGATGCAGAGGTGTAAAGCACGCCACCACTGGACTCTAGAGAAGTGGAGAAGTGTTCTCTGGAGTGACAAATCACGATTCTCTGTCTTGCAATCTGATGGATAGTTTGGCGGTTGCCAGGAGAACCGTACTTGCTGACTGCATTGTGCCAAGTGTAAAATTTGGTGGAGGGGAGATTATGATGCAGGGTTGTTTTTCAGGAGTTGGGCTTGGCCCCTTAGTTCCAGTGAAGGGAATTCTTAAGGCATCAGTATACCAAGACATTTTGGACAATTTCATGCTCCCAACTTTGTGGGAACAGTTTGGGGATGGCCCCTTCCTGTTCCAACATGACTGTGCACCAGTGCACAAAGCAAGGTTCATAAAGACATGGATGAGCAAGTTTGGGGTGGAGGAACTTGACTGGCCTACACAGAGTCCTGACCTCAACCCGATAGAACACCTTTGGGATGAATTAGAGCGGAGACTGCGAGGCCTTCTCGTCCAACATCAGTACCTGACCTCACAAATGAACTTCTAGAAGAATGGTCAAACTTTCCCATAGACACACTCCTAAACCTTGTGGACGCCTTTCCAGAAGATTTGAAGCTGTTATAGCGGCAAAGGGTTGGCCAACTCAATATTTATCCCTACAGACTAAGACTGGGATGCCATTAAAGTTCATGTGCATGTAAAGGCTGGCATCCCAATACTTTTGGCAATATAGTGTATATTCCAGCATTATACCTACAAATCTTGCAAAAGACCAGCGGATTTTAGCTTCAAGCGTAGCTTTGTTTATTTAAAGATGTTAATTAGGCTATTAAAATGCTTTATGTCCCAGCTGTGCTGCTTAGAAGCTCAAGCGGAAGAAAAAAAAAGTATGCACATACGTATTATCATGGTTTACGATTATCAAACAGCTCTTTGACAACGTTCCCCTCAATATCCAAGTTCTCTATCCCAAGGTTCCTGTTTGTCGTTTTACCTACAAAAGATAAGAAGCATTTTAGGTTATAATGGAGCTGTTGACTTCTCTAAACTGACCCAGAGGAAGGTTGATTCAAATGATCCGCCACATACAGAGATTTTGTTTGCATTCTTTAAAATAGCGCAGAGAAAGTAGTTTAGTGCAATCAAAGCATCTAGTTTGCCCCTCCCTTGTATTCTCTAACTCCTAGGCTTTCAGGCAGGGAAATCTGTAGTCACGCTGCGCTTTCAATGAGGAAAAAAAAAAAAGAGTACACATGTAAATTATTCACTCCAAAGGAGAGCTCAGAAAAAGCTTTTTGAAATGAAAGCCTCTTTATTTACCGAATGTCACACAGCTTTGGTCGGCTACATCACTGTGTGATTGAAATCAGCAAAACAAAAGCGGAATTTCAGGTTGGCAAAAAAAGACAGCTTGCTTCTGTCACCCCAAACATTAGCTTCCCACTTTCTTTCTGAAAAATTAAGGGATTTAATGCTTGTGCTTTGACAGGTGTTGATAAGAATCCAAGTTAATCTGCTAAGAAAAGAATAGAGGCAGATCATGTTCATGGTTTTTCGGTCATTTTTTCCCTATATTTGTCTGCAGGAAGCATGCACAGCATCCTCAGAGGTACTGGGAAATATTACGTAAGCAAACACATAGAGTAGTAAACATGGCTTGATGTTATCATTTTTAATGGCAGTAAGTGCCTATGATTAAACAGTAACTGTAACGCTTATAAAATGTTTTCTAAATATTTAAGTGCATTTAAAATAATGTTTATACTTCTGGGGTGTTTGTAGTCAAAGTTATTTTTTACAACTCTTGGAAATATGTATTTCTTGGTTGGCTATAACGTACTCACACTCTTCTCCTTCTAGCTTAATTCATTATTTATCTCCTGGCAAAAGCAATGTCTGCACTTGCTTAGTGACCTACTTTTTAGAGACTCAGAGGACAAATCCGGAAAGGCTCTTTTTCGGTATGTAGGTTACAGAAGAGAACTCCTGAACAGGTGGGCATGATTGAGCAATGGCCAACTTGTCATCTTACTGACAAATTGCCCGTTAGCAGGTTGGGAACTAGGAAGGTGCCAGGGAAAAAATTAAAGCACTGCCACACTAGTCAGCAGGGTTATAAAACTAACCATATTTATTTGCAAATAAGATAATACAATTTAAAGGGGGGATTCCAACTTTTAATTTAGATGGTGAGCTCTCTTGAGCAGGGAACGTCTAATCACCTTGTATTGAACTGTATTATAACTATACTGTTTCCTTTTGTAAAATTAAGCACAAACTGTTGGTGCTATATACAGTAAATACAAAATAATAATAATAACTTAAAGTGATACTAAACTCAGAAGTAAAATCTTAAAAATGCAATAAAATACCTTAACAAAAATGTATCTTATTTCTGCATCACTCAGCTGTAGATCATCAAATCATCTCTGAATTAATGCTGACACTGTCCTACCCTCTGAAGGGTGGCTACTTTTGTTTTCCATGGTCCCTGTGTATGTTGTAAAGTAGCCACATAGGATTTCAGACTCTTCACAATAAATTGTGTAAATAATTACCTTTAATTATCTAATCATGTGTAGCATTCCCCTTACTCGGTCAGCGATACCCCAATGCAGGATAACACTACCGTTGGTTTCTAAGGGGTGATCTACAGTAAAAGAACTAACGGGTCTCCCTGTGATTCCTCTGTAAGAAACCTCTATAATAGATCCACAGCACACCAGCACACCTTGAGATCTAAGGTTGGTTGCCATGGGTTACTGCAGCTCCAAAATATTCTTGTCTATGGGTAATCTCACTCACTTTGCCCATCAGCACTTACCACCCTCTGTGGTGATCAATTAAAGTGATGTCCAGACTGTAGATATGATGCTTGAGAACTTTATTGTAGAACTTCAGGCAGAGGGTCAAGATCATCCAGGCAGATGTAGACTCCATTACATTGCAGAGTGAGGTTACTGTTTCCATGCACAACAGGTAGAGCAGCTGACAGAGCAATATTTGGTACTAGAAGTTACTGTAAGAGTCACTGGGCCTCCAACCATAAGGCTCCAGTGTAATCACACAGCCAGTACCTAGGCTTTAGGCCTAGCCATTTCAGACAATCCATAGCAGCCTCCCCACAGGCAGGGCCCTGGGGGAGGAAGAGAGAGCTCACATGGTCCAACCCAAGTATTTATCTCCTTCCCCAGCATGCACCACTGGCTATTGTCTAACAGTGATTGGCTAGAGAGGGATAGCCACTCATAGCAGTCCCTCATTGCTTGCTCTGCTCTGTGACCAGCATACCCAGCAGCAGACAGATGCAAACAATGACAAATTGTTTAGAGGAGACCAAATTAATCCAGACTACAGATCAGCATCAGACTGCATACAATCTGATAATACTGAATTTATTAGCACACTTTCAGGCAGGGTGCTACACATGTGAAAAGAAAATCCTTTAAATTCACTTTTAAGTTCGCTTTGAAAACTCAATCATGTTCGATGGTATAAGCAAACAGGACTTTGCGTTTTACAACAATGGATAATAAAAGTGAATATTCACATAATGTATTGTGTAAAAATATTTAACTCCTTTAGTAAATCATCCCAATTGATAAATTGTCTTTTTAAAGCACGTCAGTTTTTAAAGTTGGAACTCTCTACCCCACCACACCCATCATTAAATAGAACTGGTCTGTAACAACAACAAAAGCTTTTCTTTGACCCCCATCCAGTGGTTGTCATTGAGGGTTTCAGGCAACACTATATGCACACTTCTTACTTTTGTCTTCAAATCTTCTTAGTCACAAACTAAGAACAAGAATTCAGCAAATGAAAGTTAAAGAAGAACTCCAGGAAATGTAAAAACTAACCATTACAGTGGGGCTACTCCCGTACTGCGAGGGTTAACTGCTCATTTTGGTCTAGGGGCTAACTTAAAGAAAATATGCTCACCTGATCCTCGGCAAGCACCTACCCCACAAGGATCAGTTGGTTTTTTTTTGCCCCTAGAGCAAAAGGAGCAGTTAACCTTCACAGTTCGGGGGTAGCCCCATTGCAAGGGTTAATTTTTAGAGCTACCTGGAGTTGTTCTTAAAAAAAGTCTGAATTCCATATAAAAATACTTGTTCCAAACCAATGACTTTAGAATTACTGAAGCAAAAACATCTGTGTGATGGCCAGGCAGCCAGTATTTATAGAAGGAGAGATCGGCAATGGCAGCTTATATGCCATTCCCATAACAGGCTTCTTTTTATGCATTAACAATCATTAAAGAGAAAGTATAGTATAATTTCAGTCAGTATATAGTTTTAGTTATATATCATGGGGGCATTTTTTTATGTGACTTTCACATTTTTTTATGCTTGCTCTTCCATGTTTTTGTTATTACATTAAAAATATAGAAGGCATTTGCTGCTTTCCTCTGTTGTGAAGGAACTCAGAAGCACTCAACACTTAGCCCTTTCAGGTTTAGCACTTTAGCACACCAGTGTGGATTAGTTGTCTCTGATATCTATCTAATGGACAAGAGTAAGGACTATAAGACCTCTGATGTCTCCATAAAGAGGGCCTGTCACTGGGTGGTGGGGGGTGGATTGTCAGCCTTTGTGTAAAGAATAGTGAGGAGTTAGTCCAGCTATTCTCAATAATGGTTTTGTGAAATCCAAGATCCAAGGAATCCTTCAGAGGTTGCTAGGGTTCCTTGAGCTGTAGCAAATTTACCACCCATTTGATTGTACTTGCATAGTCCCAAAGCCAACAGCACTTGGCACAGCCAGGGCACCAGTGATTTTTAGTTTATTGTGTAGCAAGTAAGTTGCGCTCGGTCCAAGTGAATGTGGATTCTATGAGTGTAGTTAAACAATCTCTCAATTCAGAGGAAAAACATAAACTATGTGCGAATACCAGAAATCAGTATCTCGGCATGTGACAATAAATTGTAACAATGTCAAAATAAATTGTAACAATATCAATCACAGCACGTGTATCAGTGAGTGTTTATGTGACAGATGTGCTGGGCTCAATCAATGTGTCCAAGGAAACACTCTGATGTTTAGATGATCTAACAAAGGAACTTTTTTGCAATACGTGTTTGAGTGACCTCATGTCATAAATTTGCCATGTGCAAAGTTGATGCAGTGAGAAGGAAAAAAATATTCAAATATCCTAATCACAAAAAAGAAAGAAAACCGTAGTGAAAACTTAGGTATTATACACACACCTATTCAGTGACACATTAAACCATGTGTCAAGTATACAGTGCAAAATATATAATAAGAACGCTCTGATTCCCCTCCAAGATAGATACAAGGGGTTAAATGTCTGAAATACTAACAGCAATATAGCAAGCAATCATTTCAAAGATTTTGCAATTTATATGAAATGGGATTAAAGCAGTTACTTTCCTTCTTTCAATGGTGTTTGGGTGGATAATGCATTCATTCCCCAGAAAAATGTCCGCCAAGGTGTATCCAACTAATCAATGGTTTAAAAAGTCCGGAAAGTCTTGAGGTTCTAGTATTCCGTCACCTTCTTTTATCTCCAAGTCAGGCAATCAGGTGTAGTTTTCTCCTTCTACTCCGATTTTTCTGAAGACTCATCGCCCAAAGCGGCGGCGTATACCTGGCATTATCTCACAGGAGAAAAAGTGGAGAAAAAAGACGGGGCCCTCTAAGTGCAATAACTAAAAAGGTTTATTTCTTAAAAAACACAAATGCACTTACAGAATTCACGAACTATTAGAGCTTAAAATCGTTAGCAGAATCTCAGCTATGAGAGGCGAAGACAGATCTTCCTTTGATGCGTTTTGTTCATTAACTTTTTCAAAAAGGACTCCTTTTTAATACACACGTATTGCAAAAAAGTTCCTTTGTTAGATCGTCTAAACATCAGAGTTCTTCCTTGGCTACACTGATTGAGCCCAGCACATCTGTAACATAAACACTCACTGATACACCGTGCTGTGATATTGTTACAATTTATTTTGACATTGTTACAATTTATTGTCACATGCCGAGATACGGATTTCCGGTATTCGCACAGTTTATTTTTTTCCTCTGAATTGAGAGATTGTTTAACTACACTCATAGAATCCACATTCACTTGGACTGACCGCAACTTACTTGCTACACAATACACTCACTCTTACACATTGTTGCGGCTGGTCCAATTAGTTACTCAGACACCCACTCCTAGCGCAGTGATTTTTGTATTATTAGTAATTTTTAGTTGTCTATATAGATGGCATTCTGACCTATTCCGCCACTGTAAGGGGTACATTCTTTCCACTAGCCATCAATGTAGGTGTCCTTTTTCCCACTGATCCCCAACTAATGGGTTTTCATCAGGGGTTCACCAAGTCCTAATAATTATTTCAAGGGTTCTTCACGGGTAAAAAGTTTAAGAAAAGCTGAGTTAGAGCCTCTGCCAAGTTTTGTTTTCTGTGTGTGTTCCAGCAAGGAAGATTTACCCCTTGGTTTGTCCTGGTGACTATTCTCACCTAGTCAGAAAGTGAAGACAAATCCTAAATTTTTGAATTGTCATGAGAACAAGAGGTGAGAAAAATTATTCGGCTGGGTCATTACTGTATACTGTGGTGGTTTTAACTGTCTCCTACTCTATAGAAAACTTAAAGCCCATTTCCACCTTGGCAGAGGTACTTTAAAAAAAGCATATGCTAGCAATGTATACCAAGTGTACATGAAGCAGACATATGCAGTTGCTGTATATGAACACATAAACGTGTAGCAAGGTATTAGTCAATTGTAAAGCTGGCCATATACCTTACAATTATCTGCAGATTTTCTGTGGTCAGATGGAAAAGGTGCAACAGATGCCTCCATCTACACTTAACTGTGTGGATGGAGTAATCTCCACCAGGGCCAATCTGTTGCACTTTTTCCATCTGACCACAGAAAATCTGCAGATAATTGTAAGGTGTATGGGCACCTTAAGGCCCCAGCCCTGGTCTTGGTAAAACTTGTTTAAAAAAATAACTATCTGCATTGTAAAAGTTCTGCTTACATTCAGCTTTTGATAAATTATGGAGTGCATATCATTCCTGCACTGCTGCAGTGAGTGCTAGAGAGATGAGACGGTGATGCAAAGGAAGAAATAACAGGAGTAGGAAAAATTAAAAAAAAAACTACTTTATTTTTTAAGGGTATATTTAACCAAGATTCAAAGCAGAAAGTTACCCAGTGAAAAACAAAGCATATAAATCTGCTAAAGTGAGATTTGATGGGATTTGCCCAACATTTTCCAGCAAGAATTGCCCTATGTGTTACATGACACTTTTTGGGTGAATTTTGTTACTTTAATTTTTGCCAGAATTAATCTTGGTAGTACAGTAACAGCTTTTTTTCCCTCTTTGGGTAAATCTTTGTGGGAAAGTTTTGGGTTAAATAACAGAAATCCATTCATTCTTTTGCTGTCCAAGTATCGCAAATGCTTGCAGCATTCTGGGAGATAACCAACACACCAGTCATGTAGGTTGGTATCACCATAGCAAGGGAGTGGTGAGGATGCAGTCCCACTGCGATGCTCATACCAACCCACATGCCATACAGCATGGGAGAACATGCTTTGAGAGGGGAATTCCAGAAAATCACATTTATGTTCTACTTACCTGTCCCTGAAAGAACTCCTGTAATGTCTGATCCAGTGTTAGTAGGCAACAGGAAGGAGTAACATAGTCTTCCTTTCTTACTGCTTGAACTCCCACACAAACACTGTCATGTTTCCTGCACTGCCCATGGTTTTATGTGCTCAAGGAACTCTGGAAATGGAATCTCATGTGATGACATTGGCCACATTTGGATTACATTCAAATATGGCCAGAGATGTCATAAGGGACACCATCCCCAGAACAAATTATCTGTTCTCTGGCTTGGACATAAAAAAGGGGTTTTATTTTGTGTGGTATGTTAATTGCATTTCACACTTGCTTGCATGCATCACTTGAATAGTTAGAGGTTTTAGAGACCCTCTTATCCCAAGGGGTTCCCTTCACCTTTTGGACAGACTTGCCCATTCAAGCCAGTGGGGTTCTCGCCCATTTCTTAAGACTCCTTTCCCTCTGGCCTCCGCTATAGTTTTGGAGGATACCGCATGTCCTGAAACCCCGTGTCAACCACAGTGGTGCGTGCCTGATGCCCGGCTCCTGGTCTCTGACGATCCCGTGCCTGATGCCCGGCTCCTGGTCTCTGACGATCCCGTGCCTGATGCCCGGCTCCTGGTCTCTGACGATCCCGTGCCTGATGCCCGGCTCCTGGTCTCTGACGATCCCGTGCCTGATGCCCGGCTCCTGGTCTTTGACGATCCCGTGCCTGATGCACGGCTCCTGGTCTTTGACGATCCCGTGCCTGATGCCTGGCTCCTGGTCTTTGACGATCCCGTGCCTGATGCCCGGCTCCTGGTTTCTGACGATCCTGTGCCCGCTGCCTGGCTCATCGCCTGTGCCGATCCCGTACCCTCTGCCCAGCTCATTGCCTGTGCCGATCCCGTACCCGAGTTCCAGCTCATTGCCTGTGACGATCCGGTGCCCGAGTTCCAGCTCATTGCCTGTGCCGATCCGGTGCCCGAGTTCCAGCTCATCATTTCCGATCCTGTGCCTGTTTCCCGACTCCTTGCCTCTGCTGATCCGGTGCCCTGGCGGCATGTTCCATCGAACTTTGTGGGACTGCTCGGCCTGTTGCCTGACCCTGGCGGTGGCGATTGGCCGGACCTTGATCCTTGGACATGGGGCGTGTGGTGGACTTACTGGCAGCACGGGCCTTCTGTGCTCTTGGACCTCGGTGGCGCTGATGGACTTTCGTGGAGCGTCCGGAGCCCGCTCCTTGAGGGGGGGGGTACTGTTAGGATCCAGAGCGCCTCCAGGTGGCGCTGGAGCTGAGCCCTGCAGTTCCTGGGCTCACCTGCAGGATTCTCCAGGCAGCCAGGGGCTGCAAGGTGCCAGACCACCACTCGGTGGTGCTGGTACCTGCAGCTCCAGTGCTCACCTGTGGGTGTCTCCCAGCTGTCAGGAATCAGCCCATTAGGTAATACTCCTGGGAGAGTATTTAAACCCTCCCTGCAGTCTGGACCTTGGCTCAGGATTTTGTTGCTTTCCCCTGTTGTCTGAGTCCTCTGGCCTGAACCCTGAGACCCTGATATTTGCATGCTATTTTAGTACCCTGTTTCCTGTGTTACCCGGTTTCCTGTGTTGTTACATTTTTGGTTTATGCCTGTTGTGGATTGTTTTAGTTAGCTTGCTAGGTTTATTAAAATATTTATATATACCATACTTACCTGGTCCGTGTGGTCACATGTGTTTGGTCTGCATGTAAGGGTACCTGTGCAGGTGTGGGTTCACCTGCGCTGGGATCCCCTGACACCCTCAAAACCAGTTCACCGTTAGAGGGTAAACATCTACTTGACCCCAATGGGAAGCAGGTAGGTGGGACCCAAGCCCACCTTACTGGCACTCCCTCCTGAGCATTGGGGGGTGCAGAAGAGCTGGGTACCCATCAGCATCAGGGCACCAGTGCTTTGGGTTGGTACTCCTTTTGAGAAATGTCAGATCCAACCATGCTGCCATCAATATGTGAGGATATCACTCTCAGCCTTACCCTGCACAGAGATTTTCCAGCTGTCACTGGAGTGATTAACTCCACACTTAACCCTTTACACACACATGCAAACAATAGCTGCCACCGTGTGTTTTAACAGAAACAAACACTGATCTCAGAAAATGCTGTGATAATTCTAACCTTAAACAATGCATGTGAAGCGCACTGTCCCACATACAGGAATATAACATGTTTTACAATATGAGAGCACTCTTCAGATAGACAAGGATTCTTTAAGTTCTTATTTAGAACTGATGAGCTATTACTGTTCTAGTCACTCAGTGTTTTACGATACCCAATTCAGAGGTTGGCCATAAAACCATAAACCAGCCATAAAACAGGCCTGGCTAAACAGAACTATGGTGTTATGCTTATGAATGTTATTGGTTAACTTTGTTAGTAGCAATTATGGTGGAATTTATGAACATTTGAAGACTCTTTAAAAAACAAATATTTTTTATCTGTAGGCTGGTTTATTCATGCTTAGAAGTGGTGAATTTCAACAAACTGAGGGGATGATTGTCTTTTCTGACTAGTTTTGGGGTGCTCATACCTCATTACTGTCACTCCCCTCTAAAAGCACACTGAATGTCGATGATCATGTGGACTGGTCCTAGCATAGCAGGGGGGCTGCAAGATCACCACTCCCTTGCTATGTGGATACCAGCCTGCATAATTCACAGGTTCAGCACCATCCATAAGCCAAAAATCGACAGCTCCAAAAAGAGAAGCACTGCAAACTACACTTTCTCCACTTCATACTAGGAAATAGTTTGAATATTGTTCACGTTGAAAAATAGGTGACTGTTGCAAATTTTAGAATAAATATACATCCATTGAGAGATAAATAGGATCATACAAATTTCTTTAAATTTGGACATTTGGATGCATCCGAATTCTGGAATTCGAACGGGTCCACATGCAAATGAATCCGAAAGATCATTTCATGAAAATTTGGATCCATCCGAATTTCATTCAAAACAAAACTAAATTGGACATGTTACTGTTCTCTGGTCAAATAGATTCTTTTTTTTGTTGGTGTTGGGGGTTGGATTACAGGCAAATGAGAATTCCTGTTGTGGATCGTTCCGAAATGAAAATTCTGATGGATACAAAATCCAAATAATGAACCGAATTGAATTTCGGATACGAAATCCGAAAAGGAAAGAGATAAAACTTCAAATCAATCTGAAAGAAAATACATTTTTTTGTGGGGTAACATGTCTAATTAGTAGTACAGTAAATAACTTTCCCATTGAAGAACAGATTTTGGGCAAATCTTGACTGCTAAAATCTGATCAAATCTTGGGCAAAAAAAAATAAAATGACAAGAAAATGATAGGCAAATTACTCATTGAATGCATGATAAATGCACTGTAAGTGTGATACCAGACTAGAGGTTTTCTTTTTAAGCAACATATGTCTTAACCCCATGTAGTACAAGGGTGTACAAGGTAGGAAGTTTAACTACTCTTCCAAAAAGATCCTACTTCTGTGACCCAGTGTCAGTTTGTGTTCTCAGATAGTGTGACTTTTTCTTACACTGTAATTAAAGGCAGGTATGATATACAGATGGCTGGCTACTCCAGTGATCTGCAGAAGCATGCAATCTAAAACAGTTTAATTAAATATGTTTTAAATATGTTTTCTGTTTATTCCTTGATTAACTTTAATCAACCCTTATGAACCTAGCTACCTTTTTTTCTTTTTTTTACTACTGTGACTATAATGAGGTCTGGGCACCCAAAAACTAGTCAGGAAACCCCATTGTCCCCACAGTTTGTTTAAATTCACCACTTCCAGACATGATTAAGCCAGACTATTGATTATTTGTTTTTAGAGCGTCTTCAAAAGTTCTTCAGTTCCACTATAATTGCCACCAATAAATTCAACAAATACATTCAGTAGCAGAACACCAGGGATCTGTTTAGCCAGGGCCATTTTATGGCCTTTTTAGTTTTATGGCCAACCTCGTAATGGGGAATCCTAAAGCACCAAGTATCCTGAACATTAATAAGGTATCAACTGAAAGATCCCCTAATGAGTGGATTGCACATAGATGTTGGGTCTCAGATTACCTGTAAATAACCCTGTTAATGCCCCCCCTATATATTGTTCCTAGAGTCGCCACTGGTGACAATCTCTAGAATGCTCACAAAAAACTGCTGCACAATGCAGCTGGTGCTCTCTCTTACCATCAAGAAAACAACATCTGCCAAGAGACTTGTTTTTAGATACCCAGGTTCAGATACATTTTATGTTTCATTAAATAGACTCAAAGAACCCAGGATTTTGCTAAGTAATTTTATTTGTATTCCCCTTTTGTTCTGCTATTGTATTATTTGTCTCTCCTGTAACATCTTTTATGTATTTTTTGCACCTTTTTTTAATTAAAAGTGATCCTTTAAAATTGTTAAGCTTCAGCTCTAAGTTCTATATAATAATTTTAAAGAGTATTTGTATCTCTGAAGAGCACTACTATATAATATAAACTGGTATATTCCTGTCTGGAAGGACAAATAACATCACAGGCATTACTTCAAGTTAGAATTGTCACAGCATTTTTTTTGGAATGGTTCATGTTTCTGTTGAATACATGGTGGCAGCTATTGTTTTTGTGTAAAGTGTTAACCCAACCACAGTGACAACAGCTCTCAGTCTGCTGGCCTTAGATTGTTGTTCAACAAGTGGGAAAATCTCTCTGAAAGGTGAGGCTGAGGATGGTATCGTCACATCTACTTTTATAAGTTTTTGTGCTTTTTTTAAAACATTTTTGCTTGTTTTTTATTTTTTTTATTTTTTTGCAACACTGTGCTAAAAATAGGCACACTGTTTTTCTTTATTTCATTTGCAAATAACTTTACCATGCTTTGCACCAGAAACATATATTTTGTGTCACGTTAAATTGGGAAAATAACAGAATATCAGATGTACTTTGTGTTCACAGTAATACTAGTTGTTTTAAAACTGCCATGAGTGAAACTGAAAAACACATATGTTTTTATATTTTTACATCCTTTTACTTTAAAAAAAATAATGGACTAGTAGATTTAGATAAACTTAACATAAGTGATCAACAATAGCTGACCAGCTGACCATTGTAACCAGCCTTCTCAGTGGTATATAGTTTGCCTCCAGCCTCTAAATTCCACTGTTAATAGAAGATTAAAATAGCAGACATACTAGCAGAATCAACAGATAAAACTATGTTTCGAGGGGAAAGAATGAAGACTGCTATGTTAATACTGTTGACAGATAGGGGTTGATTTACTAACCTTATAAACACACCACGAACATGTATACACCTCTGTAGTGTGTTCCCTCACCGGCATGATCTATGGGTGGAATCTAAACACATTTGTAGTGTGTACACACCCAGCAGGTGTGTTGTACAAAGCCCTGCATGAATTTGCAAGGTGATGTTGTGTAAATTAGCTCTATGTTGTGTTGCTTGCGTTGATGAATGCAGGAATGTAAATGCATGAGCTAACCATTTTTGTCTAAACTGTGAAGCAGCATTATATATGCATCATGTGCATGATTTTTCATGGAAATATGTTTTTAGAGACTTTTTGTTTGATAAATATGTTTTGCTGTGTAAAAATCACACGCACCTAGTGCGTGCGTGTGTTTAGGTTAGTAAATCACCCCCATTGCATCATATACTGTATGTAATATGACATTTTTTATTTTGTCCATAGTTCCACTTTAATAACAACTGCATTTCACTTGAGAACAGTTCACTTGAGAACAGTGCAGTATTGTTGCTGACAAAAGTGCACTCCTTTAAGGATTCTGAATAACCATAGGCGTATATAATAATATGGTCACTGGGTGTAGGGGCCTGTTTACATGTATACAAACATTTTCAGTGGCCCACATCTTCCCAGCTACTGCAGATGTTTGACACATCTTGGTAGGTTGAATACCCCTCCACATGCTGTGGTGCCTGCTGCAGGCTCATAGACCACCACTACAGGACATATGAGCCGTCATGAGAAACCAGTGTGTTGTGGGAGGAGCAGATGTTTACCCACTCAGGTGTGGTAGCATTTAAAAGCATGGACCAATGGAGAGGTTAATATATTTGCAAACTGGCCCTTACACTCAGTGACCACTGGAGAAGGAGCAGCAAAGCAATGCCAAACAAGCTGACCTTAGTATCTGCATCCACTGTGGATTAATGTATCCTTAAATTTTGAAGCTCCTCTCTTTTAATAAATCTGGGTTTATCAGCTACACCCTGCTATCAATGAATTGGCAGCCCGCCTGCCTTTTAATCTATAATGTATTTACAGAACAGATGCAGAGGAAGAGAACAAAGTGCTGAGACCCAACTTGAATGCCTTAGCTGCTTCTATTGTGAATGTTGAGGATAAATTGCTCAGCGGAGGATGTAGTTACAGAGGTCAGTGAAGAATTACTTTAAAACTCATTTACTGATTGTTAAGAATATGTAAAGGTTTGAGCGTACATAGTCTGTTCACAATTCATTTTAATTTTACAGCAAATCCTGCTTGCTAAAAGTTTTCAGAAAGTGCATCTCCCATAGGATAGACCTGCCCAGAGAAGTCCCCTTCTCCTGACAAGCACATTCAGAAAATGAATGTTATAATGCACCTCAATGCATTATAAAATGTGTTTTAATATGCATATTAAAAATGTATACATTTTAAGCTCAGAAACATGTTCACGTTATTAAGAAGATAGCAACAGTAAAAGCCCTCAGTTAAAATGCAATGTATCCAAGCTGACCAAATTAAGAATTGATGTAATTTGAACTAGTTACATTTTTACAGCTAAACTCCTAAGTATATGTCAATGTTTTCTATGTCTAATTTTGTTCCATTTTAATGAAAGTTCACAAAATGGCAACAAATGATCACACACACAATTAAGTGCAATAAATTCTGTAACTTCCGCTATACACGTATTTATATATTGCTACACATGCATAAACAAGATCTTTACTTACATAATTACATTGCATTACATGTAACATAGAGTATATACTTACTGGCATTTACAGCTTTTAAGAGCTTTCAGAAAATGTGTGGCTGCAAATGGTGACACCTCCTTTTCTCTGCATATCTCCTTTTTCTCTGTGTTCTTCACCTATGGCGTCCCATCACGATGTAAGGTGTCCATTTCAGCTCTGTCTTCGTTGTTTGATCTGCCTGGCAATTAGGAAGTGTTAGGAGCCGTTTCGCCTTCATTATGTCGCAGCTGTTTAGTGCCATCTTGTTGCTTGCCGTTTTGTTTCTTTCTTTGAAGTTACATGGCCTAGCTGTGTTTGCAGGAAATTACAGCAATTTACAGAAATAATGCACTCTCCTTTATGTAGGGCCTGTTTTCAGTCTATTCAGCCTTATTTTTCCCTAGCTGGAGTGCCAGTAATTGCAAGTGCCTAGATGAAGGATTATTAACCTGTTTTTTGCCTGCAACATATTCTGATGCACTCCTTAGAACCTGTGTTAAGACAGTGGGCTTAAATGGGTTACAAAAAATACAGTTATGCTGTGCAGCAACAGTATCAACCAATCAAAAACTAGCTTTTAATAATTTGACTGCACATCAAATCTAAAAATCTACAGGCTGCAGACATGGACAAATGTGTTGGTACCCTTCCATGAAATATAGAAGAGCCCACAATTTTCATTAAATAACTTGAATTTGACAAAAGTAATTGGTGTCCATCATTGGTTATTCAATATTTGATAAGAAAGAGACTTTGCAATTGTTTTTTGATTCAACAGAATCTTTTAAATAATAAAACTAGTGACGATTGTATGGCCAAAAATGATGGGTCCCATAACCTAATATTTTGTTGCACAACCTTCGGTCCCGCAGACTCTAAACCTCTTAATAACATTTGCAACTGCCGTCACAGAAACATCAAGCTGCATGTAGATCCTCTTTATCCTTTACCTTTTACATGCTAGTCTATAGTTCTTTGTCTGTTCTCCTTAGACAACGCTTTCCCTTTCTCTCTCTGGTCCATGTTCAGTGTGGTGCACACGATAGTACCAAACAACAAGGTAGCTACTTTTCTCCATTTAAAAAAAGGCTGACTAACTGATTACAAGATTGAAGACATGTGTGATACTAATTACAGAAAACAATTAGTTTGAAATATAATCATGATCCAATTATTTATAATCTTTTCTGTACTCTATGACATACCAAAGACATGCAGGTATACATGAGACAATGGGGGTGATTTACTAACCTAAACACACGCACGCACTAGGTACGTGTGATTTTTACACAGCAAAACTTATTTATCAACCAAAAAGTCTCTAAAAGCATATTTCCACTAATGCCATATATGGAAAAATCATGCACATGATGCATATATAATGCTGCTTCACAGTTTAGACAAAAATGGTTAGCTCATGCATTTACATTCCTGCATTCATCAACGCAAGCAACACAACATCGAGCTAATTTACACAACATCACCTTGCAAATTCATGCAGGGCTTTGCACAACACACCTGCTGGGTGTGTACACACTACAAAGGTGTTTAGATTCCACCCATAGATCATGCTGGGAGGGAACACACTACAGAGGTGTATACATGTTCGTGGTGTGTTTATAAGGTTAGTAAATCAACCACAATTGCTTTTAATTTCATCACTTTTCCGGAGGAATAAAGCATTGTTTCAATGAGCTGTAAGGGTACCAGCAAATGTGTCTGTGCCTGTATTCAATAATTGTTTTCTTAGAGTCAAATGTCATCATTATTTGATCAGTAATAATTCCTAGGCTTATAGGTTTTTTATTATAGGCTATTTTAGAATTATAAGCATGGATCATAGCTTGTTCGTGGTAATGCCATCTAAAGCCAGAGGCTACCCCTGTTATTGGGATGCCTAATCTGATGGTGGCACAGACTAATCATGTCAAAATGCCTTAGATCATATATAATATATCATGAGGTCTCTGGCCCAAAGCCCAACCCTAAATACAAGTTTACATTTCATCTATGTGTATCTATGGGGAAAGTGAGGGTGGACAAGAAGCAGTGGAGGCCACAGCTTTTGTTTATTGCCTATTTATAACAGCTTGATACATCTGACCCATGTAATGAAAACGGTAATGTAGTGACTGTCAAGGCTGGACAGGTGATACGTCTAACTGGATCTCAGCTGCGGAACAGGTGGGGGTTTTATTTGATGAGGAAGTTCAGTGAGCGACTCCCAATTACAATAACTGCGAGAGGGAGACCGCACTCATCATATACTTTCTATAACTAAGCTAAGTGGTGCTATTGTGAGGGTACTGCACCTAACTCCACACTCATAGGTGGAGAGCTGTACTTATGCGGTACCAGCGGGCAGTGTATCTATGGCGAGTTAAACAGCAGGTGATGCAACTGGTTAATGGGTAGCAAGCGAAGGAGCTGCAAAATATATGACAATCATGCAGCGTCAATGGATAGGTAACCGGCAGGTTAATCAGCAATAGGCAATAGCGAAGCACATATATAAAGTTATAAGCAGATAGCAATCAGCAATAAGCAGTACAAGGCAGGTGCCTGTAGTTCCTACAGACGTATCAGCAGACAATGCACAATGACAACCCCTCTTGCGTCACTATTGTAGTTTCAGACTGTATCAGACCAGTGTCACGTAGCAAGTGCAGGCAAGGGAATGTGAGGCAATCCGGAACAGCTGGAGCGGTACAGTGAGTGTGCGTGTGATATAGCAGCACATAAGCAGTATGGAAGCAGGCACGATACAAGTAGCAGGTTCAGCTAGAGAAGAAATGAGTCCAGGATACTTGCGGTTTTGCTCCGTATAGCTCTACGCTCACAGCGGGGTTGAAGTCTCGATACGTCTGTTGGTGTGTCAGTACAGAGATCTGGGAAGACTATACAAAGGCAGCCTGCAAGTTCTCTGTTCGTCACTCGACTCTCCACAACGAGAGAACGCCGAGTGACGAACCAGCTGACCTTTTACCCGTGTTGCCGCGCCCCGTGGGCGGAGCCCGCGTGACGTCAGGGATGAGACGACACGTTGCTGGAGCGCAGGGACACGCCGGGTAAGTCTGTGACAGTGACAGGCTTAACATGGGAACTAGCTCAGGGTGATAAAGATGAAACACTGAGAAGGTGGTGTTACCAAGGAAGAGCTACAGCTTCCTATGGGCAAATAAACAAAATGATCTACAGTGTTGCTGCTTCTAGCATGCCATTCTTAGTATTGTAGGGAGGCATTGTCACTTAATTTTAGATTGTGATGTCTTTTGTCCAAAGAATAAACACCAAAGCAGAATCATCTTGCATATATTTTGGGAATATATACTGTATATTACAGGCAGGCAACTTTCTGCAGTGTTACAAACATAAAGTTTACTTCAGAATAAAACTGCATGCACAATTTTTTGCAATCACACTGCACTGGAACACACGTGATTGCAGTGCGTTCCAGTGTGGGTGATCACACTGTGGGTGTGAGGCGCGTTTGGGGTACCATGGAAATGAATGGCACTGCAACACACCTCCTGCAGCAGAATTTGTCAGGCCGAAAATGATTTTTTCCCACCTTTTTATAGTTTAAAAAAAATAATTGTATTGTAAGCACATGGCGCTTGAATAGCTTCAGCCAGGGAATGACCAGCTTGCTATTGGCCATTTCAAATTGCAATAGCCAATAGCAGGCTGGCTATTGCACGTGCAAACAGCTTGCTGTGCCCTCCTCCCAATGTAGAGGAAAGAGCCAGGGGATCCTACCAACTAATCGATAATGAGAATAGTTGACAACTACAGGTGAAACTCGAATAATTAGAATATCGTTCAAAGTTCATTTATTTCACTAATGCAACTTAAAAGGTGAAACTAATATATGAGATAGACTCATTACATGCAAAGCAAGATAGTTCAAGCCGTGATTTGTCATAATTGTGATGATTATGGCTTACAGCTCATGAAAACCCCAAGAACCCCAAATCCACAACCTCAAAAAAGTAGATTATTACATGCAATCAATAAAACAAGGATTGTACATGGAACAATATCGGACCTCTGAAAAGTACAAGCATGCATGTGTACTCAGTACTTGGTTTGGGCCCCTTTTGCAGCACTTACTACAATTACTTTTGCACGATATTCTAATTATTCGAGTTTCACCTGTATATTCATTATCGATTATCATTGATTAGTTGGTTGCAGCCCTACTGGCAGTACACTCCTTATCAAAATATGTGCATGCAGAAGGACTTAAGCCTTAAGTGCTGCCCCTCCCTCTCCCAGGCTTTTTGCAGTTGTATGGAGAATTACAAGAGGCTAAAATCAGGTCTGATTTAGGTATTTAAACAAGTTGCATCTAAAATATTTTAATGACTTATTAAAAACAAATTAATGCAATAGTTTTACAGTATATTGTACATATCTGCCTAGAATTTAGCTTAGTAAATATCAGTTCTGGTTAAAAAAAAAAAAGGGTGAGATGTGTAAAAACTTAGTAGTGATACTTTTTTTCCTCTTAGAAAAATAAAAAACACATTTGTGGTGCAAACTGTGAATCAGAATGCAGGATATTTTAAGAAACGTGCATGTAAAGATTGATATATACTTTTACATCAATATTTTGCATTTGATACATCATAGAAAGTTGTTTGATATTGTATGTTTGTTTGTTTTTTTGCTTGCATTTTCTTTTAAATCCTGCATCAAAATTAAACCAATACAAAAAATTATGATATCTTTAAAAAAATATATATTTTTTGCAATGGAATAAAGGGTGCATATGTAATGTGTGTGAAAATAAAGTGAGTGTCTCAGGTATTAGCATGTGCCACCAAATAATCTGTTAGTGCCTGATTGCTCTCAGACACAATTTGCAAATGAATCATCCTTTACATTCTTATTCAGGTAACTACATCAGAGACTCCTGCCATTCTGCATATACCTGACCTGCATGCAAAGAGAGAGAGCAGAGCTTTGTAATGCTTTATGATCTGCCTTATTAAACAGAAATGGCCATGTGTAGGCTGGCACTGGGAGAATAACAGAGGCCATAGTGTAACAGGAGTCATCATCTGTTGCGACAGAGGGGAATATATTTAGTAAATATATAAAAGCTCATCAAACTTTGATTACTATATGCCAAAGAGACAACTTAAAAGTTAAAAACCTGCCTTAAAATTAATTGGCAAAGAACATGAAACCAGTGACAGGTGTGAAAGTTGTACAAACTTGTAAGATACATCAAGAGCTATGATACACTGTATTAGATATTCATCCCCTTGACACAAAAAGAACAGATATACCTGGAGAGTCATGTTATAATTTACATTAAAAGCAAGGAATATGTTTCTGGCATAAAAGGGTCTGCAAAAGAAATACAATCAGATGGGCTACCATGCAGTTTTAAGTGTGGAGAAGAATGCTAAAACTAAGCAGCATCATTATTTAGATGTAACTAGATCTGCATGAATACAGATCATTGGTGATCACACCAATGAGGATGCTTCAAATCCCTTTATGTACAGTGTCTCTATGTGAGTACACGCTTTCAGTTACCAAAAAGCTAAGGTTAGCAGGTGATGCAGGGAAATTACAGTCTAGGATTTACTATAATACTACTGTTACTACTACTATTACATAATACCTATTCTACTCTTAGTCTCTTAACTCTTGGTGATGCTGCAATGATTGCACAGTTATGCCCATATAGATATACATATATTGTACAGGAAATGAAAAGTAGACTAACAGGCCAGAGTACTAGCTATGTAATACACAGCTTCCCAGGCAACTAGACAAACTTTACACATGCCTGCCATCATCATCTTTTATGATCAATCCCATGAGCTACATGGAACATGTATTGCTAAAGCCATCAATTTCATACAAATTGGCCAGGGAAGGACGTGCACGGAGCACGTGCACTTCCTTATATCACTTCCACTCCACCACGTCCCAAAATACCGCGATCAAGACCAGAGGCAGCCTCACCACTAGCCCTCCGGCACACACAGCACTCAGTTCAAATTGGTTCTTCATTTTATCTTTCTACTCCCGGGTTCACCTTCATACCTGATGGCACCAATTCCAGCCGTCATGGCCAAATCCTAGGACCTGGTTTGTTTTGCCTCCAAGCCATCATCTGGAGACCACCATACACCGAATACGTCTCGCATCGCTAGAACCCCATTGGGGCCCCCCTGCCAGGAACCTCGGCTCCTCAAGTAAGTCCTCTTTTTTTGTTTATTCGTTTCCCACTGCATCCCATAGACACTGGTTGTCCCTACACCATTCACACTCCTAGGATTTGCGCTCTTATTTTTTCACTTCCATTATTTTACCCAGAAGGCAATACACCAGACTCCATTCTTTTCAACAATGTCAAGCATCTAAAATGCCATGAGGCCTCAAGAGGCAATGGAGGACTTCAAGGAGGAGGTTAGGGGTGCTGACAGTGAGGAGAAGGAAGAGGCTTGGGTACTGATGGTGGGGAGGAGGAGTGTTGTGGTTCTAGTGCTTCTAAAGGAAGATTAGGGTGCTGGCTAAATTTATTGAACATCAAATAACAGCACAACAATTCTCTAACTAGAGTTTGTATTTAAATCCGATCTGGTAAGAAATTTCACCTATTTATATACAGCAAACACATACAATAAAAATATACCAGTAAAGTGAGACAAATGTTTGTGATGGATGTTTTGTATTAATATTTAATAGGAATACATGCAGGTTTTACTACAAGAATGACAGATTACACAGCAGTGTAAAAATGGCCAGCAGAACAATTTTAAATAGCAAGAAAAGATCCAAATTACCGTAGGCATTTGACATTTTTTGTTACATTTTATTATTTATGTATTTAAATTTTATTTTATTCTATTTATATTTGTTATTGTTTGTAAGGTCACTCCTGCCCTGGTGAAGCAAACATGGACAGAAATGACAATATCAACTGGTATTATCTTTTTAAATAAAGGAAATTATAGGCCTATACAACACCTTCAAACACATTCTATTTTTAATATTCAGACTCAGACCCCCTTATTGTCACAACCTTGTCCCTTTGAAAAAGTAATAAAAGCTCCCCACCCTTCGACAATGCAGGGGCAAGGGCTGGCAGCAGCAAAGAGATGGAGGAAATTATATGGGCAGGGGAAGGTAACAATAAAAAGATAAATGTAAGAATCCTACGGCCATAGGTTGTCTGCCCATTTGAGCTGCCTTCATCTGTAAGACAGTTCGCACACTTTTTGCTGTCAAAGACTGGTGGCCTAAACCTTACTTTTACCCTATGCAAAAATAAAAAAAGGCTACCCATACTTCCACAAGACAGGGGAAGGCCTGGCAGCAGCAAATGGAGAGGGGAAATTATAAAGCAAGGGGTTGGGCAAGCAGTAGTACAAATATAAAATCTTACATCCATGGGCTTCCCATGCTTCCTTGAATCTTCCTATGAGGAGATTAAACAAATTAGGGAGGCAATCTGGATCAGAACATCACCCATCATAGACTGGAGGCTGTGTTTGTGACTGGTTTATACAAATATATTGCAAATTTTTTAATTTTCAAAAGCTTTGTAAACTTCTTATTTAAATTTTAATGTCTTTTACATGTTAAGTCTCCTCCTACACTGGTGAAGAAAACATGGGTATGAGCTGGCATTTGCAAACTGAGTACTGAGAAACAGGAATTCCTAGGCTTAAACGCCACCTAAATAGGTTCCTTGCAAGGTAAGGCTTGCAGCTCAGACACTGGCCTTGCAGATGTGATGGCTGTTAAAAAAAGCCATTCTTAAGCACAGAAAGAATCATATTAGGTTTTTTTAATCAAGGAGTGAGAGGCCAATGGTTTTGGAAACAAGATAGAAGGGCAGAAACATGGCCTTTGATATTGCTGAAAGCCAAGCACCTGTCCAGAAAAATAAAAATACTGCAGGGGATACGGCAGTGTAACTTTTTTCAGCAGCAGGGCAGTTTTAATCAGAGACCAAAGTGGTGTATGCCTAAGTTTCATTTTATCTATGGGGATAGGGTGTGCGGTGAATGAGTAAAGTATTGTAGGGTGGTTTAGGTGCACACTCTTTTTACACTTTTTTACAAACAATGCAAAAAAAAGGGATTTTTGGGTGTTGAGATCTGTGCATACAAAACCATATACAGCTGGTTTTAAGTGAAGTGCATGGGCACAGGGACAGGCTGTGAAAAAAAACCAATTGCAGTCAGTTAAAAATAGGATATATGCCCTGTGAAAAAGCACATGCAGCCTGTTATGACTGTAAGTGCATGTGGAGAGGCTATAAAGAAGCTGCAGGATACACATCAGCAGCATTAACAGATACAAATCCTTCCCTCCCCTTACCTCCAGATGCCCCTAAAATAACAGCATTTTGGTTCCTAAATGACTTTCATTATGGGTTTACATCTACTTTAATGTCAATTTCCACCTTTGTAAGTGATTTGCATTTATTGTGGTAATGAAGAGGTTCAGTGACGATGTATACATATGCACATTTTAGGCTTTCCTTGTGTTTTTAATGAACCTTTTATTAGGCCTTAAGCCCACAAATTCAACATTTTCTCCTGAGGAAAATCAGTCAAACACCAGGGTCAGATGGTATTTAGGCTTTAAACAGCTCTCCCCCTCCCTGTTATTCATTGTAACATGACCAGTAAACACCAGCTCTGTCTTCACACACTGCCTGGAGGTTGTTTTTGAATTCTTGCCAGCGTGGAGAGGTTCTTGTGATTGCGATTGTGACGTGACTGTTGTGACTGTTTCATGTACATTGCTGGCATATGGTTTTTTTTTAAATACTTCTGCAAAGGTGGAAATGGGCTTTAGGATAACAGTTGCTAGAAGCCCTACACTAAGCTATCCCTATTCGCTTTATTAGCAGCACTTCTTTTCCCTATCACAGCTAAGCAAATTGTCAAAATAGCTACTAGGAACCTAGCCTTTTATAGTGAGGGAGTCGGTTTATCCATATGCCTCCTTATTGGCCATTCTAAGTAATCTGACCAAAGTTCAAAGGTCATATGCTATGTTGGCTAAAGCGAGCATTCGTTTAGTAGGTCCAGGACTCGTGAACGAGCTGGGTTTGCCTCAAATTCATGCTGAACTGAAACCCAGAGCTCATCCCTAGTGAATTGGGATTACAACTTGTGAACACGTCAGGATCAGAGCAGGTAGATTGGATTTAAATGTTGATGACTGGGTTAGGATAGGCATAGTGTGTATAAATTAGTGAAAAGGCTGTCATTGACTACCATAACATACATAGGTAAACTTCACATAGAAAGACAAATGCTGTGGCATGTGAAAAGCAAATAGTCAATAAAGTAGATACAGTTAAAAGTACCAAGTCACACCTAAGAGATGAGTCTAAGGCAAATCTGAATGCACTACATTGTATTTATTTTCATAGTGCTAAGTTCTCCTGAGTTTTACTTAAGCTTCTCATAAACCATGTCATCTTGTAAGAACATGCTTGGCTTTGAAAGAACAGCATCCTCTAAATGTCATTAGTGGCATGTAGTTTTTTTGTGATACTCTTAGGATTCTATCACTTTTGCCACTTGCGTCTTTGTCTTCTACAGTATATGCAGAGGAAACCTCTATGAGGCTAGATACTGTTTTGATGCTTCTAGATGCTTTAACCCTTTGCCTGCCACCGACATATGGCATATGGCGGAACACAACCACTTCCAGCTGGCCAGCTCAGTATGCCATACGTCGGTGGTTCTCACCCTTCTGCTGTAAGCTCATGGTCACTTTACAGACCATGAACTTATACCAGAAGGGTCCCCCTGATGGTCCCATGTAAATTAATAGCTGTCTTTAGTGGCTGAAAAGCCGCTGATGACAGCTATTCACAAAAATTCCCCCCCACCCCCTCACTGATACTGCAGGACTTGGCAGAGCAGGGGTTAAATGCTGCGTATTTACGTGTGTTTACTTGCATATGCATTTAGGTGCATTTGGTACCAAATCCTAGCATCAAAAGGTGTTTACGTGTGTTTGCATGCATTCACGTTTTTTGGTGCATTCAGAAGTTCAAATCAATTCCTAGATGCACCTGACTTCTGATTTTTTTTTAATACAGATAAGCAGACCGCAGATAAAAGCATCTAGATGCAAGGTGTGAATATACCCACTGGAATTCATTAGATGCATACTGTATACTGTATATGCACTTACAAAAACGTTTAAATGCATATAAAAGCATCTAATCATATATAGGTGAATGAAGCCAAAGAAGGTAATGCAATGCTAAAACTGGGTTCATATATTGCAATAAAATGCCCATTATGCCAATGATAAACAGATGCACTCTAGGGGGGTGAAATATTGTAGCCTGTGTTATTACATATGGTCCTCAAAGAGCAAAGAATCCAAAAAGGACAACCATTAGAGGTGAAATAGGAAGCCTCATAGAAGAGTAGATGACAGCAGGCATGTGACTCACACTACCCTTTGACACTCTTGTACCCTTGTGTAATTTTTGTAATGAAAATCTACTAAGAATATTTATGTTTAGCTCATGTTGGATACAAAGGATGTTGCAAAGCGTGCAGAGCTAGTACAAATAAATTGTAGACAAGATCTGTACAGGACCCTATTACCCCCTATGAAAAGGCTTTTATGCTTTTTCTTAGGCTTTTGATGTTTTAATGCTTTTTACATAGGACCAAAGAACAAAACAGTTTTCGTTCTTTACTAAAGTTGATGAAAAAAAAAGCAGTAACCTTGCATTGTCTTCTTAAAGCAATGTTAGCAGACAATACTGTCTGCTAACATTGAGAAAAGCATTAAACCTTGCCTCATTCTTTATTAACTTTCAAGGATCTGTAACAAATCTGCCATAAATGTAACAACTCTAATACTTCAATGTTATTGTGACACGAAATAATGTTTCCAGTGTTTTTTTCAAAGTGAATTGATATCAATGACTTTGTGAGCAGAAATTATTTCATATTTACTGTAAAAATGAAACCACTTGCAATTTTAACCTTTGCCATGCTTTTTAAGAATATGTGTGAAGAAAGAAGTACATGCAAGTAAAGACAATACTTTGTATTATTTAAAAAAAAGAATGCTTGTTATTTGCAAACATTATCTGTTTCTATACAGTAAAATATGACATTATCCATCATCAACATCATGGGCACAATATGTGACACTCTGAGCCAAAGTTATTATTACAAAAGAAAATAAAAAAGGCCTAAGACACAAAGGTCCTAACTGATTAAAGGCCAGTGAAATGAACTCTAGTCAGTCTGTATTTGTTTTAAAGCTGAACTCCAGGCAGATATAAAATACACAAATGAATGCAACTACAATAAATATGTTTAGTTTAAATGCAAGCAGAGTAAGTATCCAAATTTGACATTGTATTGGCATCTTGCAGTCCCCGTACAGCAAGCTCAGATTGGAGGAAAAAGGGGAAGTACAAGGAGCCAGCCAGTTGTGCTGCAGTTCAAGGGGCATGCTGATATGTGGGGAGGGCAGAGTGGAAGAGAGATGAGCTCATCAGTCTACTACTTTTTATTTCACAGGATGAGGGTAGGGAGATATTGTACAGTGTTACCGAAGTGGACTGGAATTTCACGAACATTAAACCTCCTCCCCTGCCAGCTGTGTTAATGCATATCCTTTGGTAGGTAAAACAGCTCTCATATACACCAATCAGCCATAACATTATGACCACTGAGAGGTTAAATAAATAATATTGATCATCTCATTTCAATGACACCTGGAAGTGGGTGGGATATATAAGGCAGACAAATGAACATTTTGTCCGTGAGTTTAATGTGTTGGAAGTAGAAAAAGTTGCAAGCGTAAGGATACGAGCAACTTTGACAAGGGCCAAATTGTGATGGCAAGATGCAGAGCAACTCCAAAACTGCAGCTCTTGTGGGATGTGCCCATCACTACCCCAGACATGTTTTGAGCAATCCTGATCTTAATCTTTAGCAAGTTGTAGATGGACTGAATTTATGAGTCTATCCCGATTCCCACTAAGAAACCTCAAACGAAATGTAGAGTCAAAATTATATACAAAAGGAACCCACCAATAATATTGTAACCATCAACAATTACATTAAAAACAATATAAAAAAAAACACATATTAATCAAAATAAATGTGAGCACATGTGTCCCTACTGATGCTGGTATATGTTCATCCTCAGGCCTATAAGGAAAAGGAAAAAAACAAAGTTGCAAGCAAAATAATATAAACCTTGGACACTAAAGGTAGCCATACATCTTGTGAATTTGAATAAATCTGAGCAACGGGTGGCCCAGCCAGCACAACCTTTCTCAATAAAATGCAATTGCAAATTTCAAGGTGCCGGGCATAAAATGAAAGTCTGAACCATGGCTGCATCCAATCAAATGCAATTACTGTTTGGGTATTCAATACAATAGCTGGCAAGTGAAGATTCATTAAGTCACCCATTTTACTGTTCTTTTATCACTAACCTAAAGTACATAAGCCTAGTGTAACGGCAACCGCCGTCACCGCTCACCTGGGAATCGGGGGGTACAGGGTTCTGCCTCACGGGACGGGCCGTCTGCGTTCCGGCAGGGTGCGCGCGCATCTGCTTCCGGGTTCGGACGGCGGGTGCGTTCCACCTTGGCACGCGGAAGTGCCTCGTCTCGTTCGGCGGCTCCTCCCCCCGCCTCTTAGCCCTATATAAACGCCCCAGTGAGACAGTATGGCGTTCCAATATTGAAGACTGAACGCCTGCTGTCTCCTGGGACCCCCCATACAATCCAACACTGATACCTTCTACAGAGGACCTTCAACGAACTGCACTTGGACCCCCAGCTCCTCCTGATACTCCATTTAACCGCAAGTACCCTGGCATATAGCTCACCATTGACTTTAACAAACTGTGTGTACAGAGAAGCTGGATTAACTCGCATGCTCCATCTAGTGGTCCTTTTAGAGAATACAACTCTACCTCTAAACCATAGCTGTTATCGATACTAATCTAATTGACAACCTGAACCTTACATCTTCTATTTTTGTTACATTTGATGGGGGTTATGCAGTAATAATCCCATCCATCCCTTTACTTCTGCTTATTTTGGCTGTGATGCTTGAACCCTAACTCCCCGTTAAGATTGGGAGTGAAACCAGGGTTCCGTCTGATTGGCCTCCGCAGTTGTGATCCACAAACCCCCAACCTCACACCAGGTGTTACACCTACAAGGACTCCCGGAGAATGGTCCATTGTGACTGATAGGTCAGGGGCATAACTAGAACCACAGGGTCCCATAGCAAACGTTTTATGAGGCCCCTCCCCCAAAAGAGAGAGGCTGGGTGAATGGCTAGAATTGTGTTTACAACCACTTGTCTTAAATATGTTGTGTTTGATTAAGGACACTATTTTAGTTTAGTTCCAACTAAACAACTAAACAGAATTGATTTTGGGATAACAGTTTTCATGACTTACCTTAGATATAAGAACCTTATATTCGGGTATTCAACATAATAAAGCCCTTGTAGCCATCAAATGCCATTTAAGAACCTATAACACTTACTTGTTTGATCTACCGACATTTCTGGTGACAGCTGTTAAGTTTTTGCTCTATCCTAATACTTTTTTCTCTTTTCAATAGTGCATTCTACCTTGAGAGATGTGGGGCTTCTATGGGGAGCAAAATTCCCCCTCTGTTCCCAACATATATATACTATGGTGGGAGGAGATCCACATCTTTTCAGGTAGGACCCTTTTAGCAACTATATCTAGTGGTATGGTCACAATATAAGTGACCTGACTGTTATATGGTGAGCGCCTCCCATTTAACTGTTGGAGTTTGTGACTTATATAAAGGACAACCAGTTAAATTTGTCCTTCACTAGCGAAAGGAATGTTAATATTATGACATAATATGTCAATATTAATTTCCTGGATCTGGATCTTGGATCTACTTTTCATAATCAGTGTAACGGCAGTTCCACACTATTGGCCACTGGTTGTGATGGATTACATACCATAAAAGTGGTGTCAGTTGGAGAATTTACTAGAACTTTAGGAACTGTTCAGATGGAGAAAGTGATGCAGTAGAAACTGTTCTAACTGAGAGACAAATTAGTCAGAAGAAATATCCAAAATGGACCATTGATAGAGCAAAGACTCCTGTTAGCTGAAAGAGTAAGGTGTTTTTATTTTTGTTTTTTTTAAATAGTTCATTTTAGAGGAATGCAGAAAAACATCAGAATGGTAGCTGCAAACATATCTTTGTCACTACATTCTCTAAGGAATAAAGTAAAGTGGTTTAAAATGTGAAACAGGCCAAAGCTCTAATTTAAAACCACATGCTAATGTACCCAGACATTTTAGGACTGGGTGGCAAAGGTAAGTATAAGCTGCCACTTGGCCCCTCTATTAAGGGGAATCTGTTTCTTTGCCTGCATGCTCAAAGTGCAAGTTTAATCTACGGTTGCACACTGCTTCCTCCTCCCCTGGAGAAAAAATTAAATAAAACTAGCTAGATTAATATTCAGGGAGAAAATGCTACCAAATTCCAATCAATATGATGCCCAGCCACATGCTGCAATGATTATCTACTACTGAAAGTGCTTAAGCTCAGGCAGCTGACAGTTTTAGTACATTACCATTGTATTATCCATGCAGTCAATAAAACAATGGAAGCCTTTCTCTTGAAACATCAGACAAATGTATATCGACTGGTATCAACATAGCATCATGTTTGCAGCTTTCTTGGTATATAAACAATAGAGGTGAGCGAACCAAGCAAAGTTTGGTTCACAGGAGGTTCAGTAACCCTTATGGAAAGTCCACAAACCTTAAACATTCACCTCCTGACTATTAAAGTCTACAGAATGTTGCTATTTTGTTTCTGGCCTTTTTCAAGAATAGTTTGTAAGCATTGTTTAAACAAGTGCATGAGTAGCTGCAACTGCCATAACGACATGCCAATTTTTTTTTTAAATATTGTTCAGCGGAAAGTGGCTCTTTTAATAGCAAAAATGAAAATACATGAGGTTAAGTAAGTATGATGAAGTCTTAAACGTCTAAAAAATTGATAAAATGGCATGGGGCTACCGTTAAAATGTATAACAGACCAGAGGGCATCAAACTTTGAACCCCCTCCCTTCCTGGACTATAGCAGGCCACATGCTTTAACAATTGATACCTTGCAAGGTATGGCGAAAAAGTCACCTCCATTTCAAGGCACCTTACCCCAAGTTGAGGGGGCATCAACATCAACATCAGCACATCCTGCCCCCCAAAGGGGACCTGGGGTTTTGCAGGGGGAACTTACCAGAATCTGGAAACCTTTATAATGAGGATCCTCTAAATATCTACCTACATGTCTTTAACTTGGGAACATACCTTGCAAGGGGGGCAGCAAAGCCTGCCTCCATTGCAAGGCACCTTGTTCCCATGTTGAGGGGACAAGGGTCTAATCCACACCCCCTGTCCCCCAAAAGGGATGTGGGGACTTATTGGAATTTGGAAGCCACCAGATATCACACCCCACCAGGGGGAATGATTACAGGGTATACGTGCCTCTTATTACTGATTCCCAAAAAGAGATAGAAGTAAATAAGCACACAAACACCTTAGACAAAGTCCTTCAATAAATAATTACAACAAAAAAGATAAACAAAGTTGGTCATGTAAACAACATCCAGAGGTGTAAATCTTTGTCAACCATGATGACTTGCCTCTATGATGATCCACTGCTTGACAATATTGTCATGATGACCAGTTACACAACAATGCTTCCCTGCCTGCTACTCTAATCACAAATGACAGCTTTTGCAAACAAACCAGCTGGGGATGCTGGATGACTTAATTGACCAACTATGGTAATGACCATATATGGTCAGTGACATCACCCAGGGTCCCCTAGTAGGTCAGGGTTGTGTGAGAAAACAGGGAAGGTAAGTGTATGCTGCCATGAACAATATAGAGAGAACATAGCACCGTACTTTTAACTCACAAGTTTCTTTTATTAGGGTTTTAGGTAAAACAACAAAACAAAATAAACATAGCATCTTGAAGGATAATCATATTCACCAAACATTCAAGTTAGATGAGCTTATAGCAACATTGCTTACAGTATGTCAGGTGCATTCGATGTTTATCAAAAAGAAATAAAACAACGGTACAAGTCACACATTGGGTACAACAAAAAACAAAGCAATGAAAAGACATAATATTAAGAGGTCAAGGAAAGGGGAAGGGTGAAAATAGAGGGGTGAAGAAGAAATAGAAGAAATATCAGGGGGGTATCCGAGACCCAGCAATGGGGATCCAGTTTGCGGCACTAATCTGTGGCTAAGGAGATTCAGAAATGTGGAGATACTGCATCCAAGGTTCCCACACCTGCTCAAATTTACTTTGGGTGTCTCCGAGGATGCTACTCAATTTTTCGTGTACCATTATCCATGACAATTTAGAGACGACATGTTTGAACGGAACCGTCTGGGTTTTCCACGCCTGTGCCAAGGAGATTTTCGCCGCTAAAAAGAAGAATGACAATAGTTTGGCTGCAGGCTTGGATAGGCCATGAACTGGGCGATTTAATAAAACATATTGTGGGTCTCGGGGTGGTCTGATCCGCAACACTTTATAAATCAAAGCATAACGTCTATTCCAGTATGGGCGGAGGCGTGGGTTCTGAGACAGTCGCAAACATATCCAATAATCGTAGGGCATTAGGGATAGAGATAAGGGGGGATGTGACAAAGAGTAACAAATCATCAGCAAAGAATGCACATTTGTGGCTAACTCCTTTGCAGGTAACTGCCTTGATATCAACACAGGTGCGTATGGCGATGGCCAGCGGTTCTATCGCTGTTGCGAAAAGCAGCGGCGATAGGGGGCATCCCTGCCGGGTGCCAGTAAAGATACCAAAGGGTTCAGAAAGGTATCCATGGATACGAATTAGTGCTGACGGATTAGAGTACAGTGTAAGCAGTAGTCTAAGAAAGGAGGGGCCGAAGCCCCAACGCCATAGTAGGGTAAACAAATATGGCCATGAAACAGAATCAAAGGCTTTCTGCAAGTCCACAGACAGCAGTAGACCTTCCTGTCGAGGTCCACCATCCCAAGCAGACTGCAGAAGAGATATAATGTCTACTGCCCTCCGAATTTGGTCCGGCCCCTGACGCCCCATTATAAATCCAACTTGGTCTGTGTGTATATAGGAAGCTAAGAAAGTATTTAGTCGGTTAGCCAAGACTTTTGTCAGGAGTTTAAGGTCGTTATTTATTAATGATATGGGCCTGTAATTAGAGACTTCGCCCGGGTCTTTGTTCGGTTTTGGTATAACGCTGATAAAGGCACGATTCAGATCTGGATCTAGGGGAGCCCCTGCCTGGAGAGTATTAAAAATGTTTTCTAAATGGGGAATCAAAGTATCAGCAAATTTTTTATAATATAATGCGGGAAAGCCATCAGGGCCTGGAGCCGAAGAGCGTTTAGCTTGCTTTATTGCTAGTTTAATTTCAGCTGGTGAGATGGGTTGTTCCATGAGCTGGCAGTGTTTCGATGTCAGGGAGGGGAGAGGGAGGTCTTTGAAGAAAGAGTCTAACACGGAGGAGGAGGTCATGGGCGGCCTCTCGTACAGTGACGAAAGAAAGCCATGAAACTCCCGAAGTATATTTTTGGGATTTAAAGAGTATACACCAGCTTTACAACGTATTCTAGGGGCGGAATATGTTCTGGGAGCCGAGGAGAGTTTGTGTGCGAGCAATGTGCCAATTTTATCCCTATGTGTGTAGAATTTATTGTCAGTCCAGCGCAGGCTTTTTTCAGCGCGCGTGGTCAGGAGCATATTTAGTTCTAGACGGGTGTTGTCTAAACTACGTTGTAGGTCAGGTGTTGGAGAGGTCTTATGGTCTTGGGAGAGTTTTTGAAGAGTAGCATCCAGTTCGGTTATGCGCAGCAAGGCCTGTCTCTTAAATTCGGAGGCATAGGCTATAAGCCATCCTCTGATGTTCGCTTTATGAGCCGCCCAAGTCATGACGGGAGACATGGTAAGCGTTACATTGAGTTGGAAATAAGAATCTATTTGGGACTCCAGCATGGAGCACAGGGCCGGATCACTTAAGAGCGATTCGTTCAGCCTCCAGCAGAATGATCTATCCGGGTCCCTCATATGTGATAATGATATGATAACCATAGAGTGATCGGACCAGGATATATCTCTTATCTTAGCGGAGGCAACCAAGGGCACAACCGAAGGGGAAACAAAGAAATGGTCAATCCTAGCATAGCTCAGATGGGCTGAAGAGTAGTGTGTGTAGTCTTTCGCAGTGGGATTCAGCTCTCTCCATACATCAATCAGTGCATGAGAATGTAATAATCGGGCCAAACCTGTACCTATTTTGGATGGACGATGGGTCTGACATCTACCTCCGTGTGAACGATCTATTCCAAGGTCTAAGGCAATATTAGAATCACCTCCATGAAGCAGGTGACCTTCCACATGGGGGAGGAGAGCTGTCAACATGGAGCGGAAGAACGTTAGTTGGGCAGTATTGGGGGCATAATAGGAGATAAATGTGAACAGGTGGTCCTCAATGCGGCCCCGCACCAATAAATATCGACCGTCAGGGTCCCCAATCTCCAGCTCAAGATGAAAGGGTACGGTTTTAGCGAAACAAATCGCTACACCCTTAGTTTTGTCAACTGCATTGGCCATATAGAACTGTGGGTAGTGCTTATGCAAGAATTTAGGCTGGTAAGAAGCAGGAAAATGTGTCTCTTGCAAAAACACTACATCCACATGTTGGGAATGATAATAGTTAAATGCAGTGCGTCTCTTGACAGGAGAGTTGAGGCCCCTAGTGTTATGGGTTGCTAAAGTGAAGGGTATATCCGTCGCCATTACAGTAGTGAACAATCAAAGATCTCTTCTAAGGGTACATACCAGAGTGTGATACCAGAGATCCATGCCGCAGGGGTGTGGACAACCGCTCCAGCTGGATCTGATGTCGTAGTACAGGAAGCGCACGGTCCCGGATCATAAGGGGGAAGAGCAAGAAAGTGAGAAAGAGGAAAACAAGGGAGGGACAGGCGAAGACAAAAAACAACAGTAAAAAACATATAATGCAATATGGAGTGGGTAGACGACTCTACTCCAAAAGTTTCCAATAGTGTCAGCACCGAGGCGACACAGAGATTGGTGTAGGCTGAGGGAAAACCGCCCTAGGCCTAGTTTAGAGCGGGGGAAGACCGACTGTCTTCCTGACTTGCAGGGTCACCCGCTGCCTGAGAGCTGCCGGGATGGGGATCGTTTGACCGTCGAGGCGTGGAGCTCCGGACTCAAGCGGCCATCTTGGTCGCGCCGCGCATGCGCCCTCAGCACCGTACTTTTAAACTTTCACTTCAAACAGGTTTGTAATTAAAAAGAACAAAAAAAATTAATTACAGTATTGCTCATTCTCACATTCATTCACATAAGAAAAAAACTTGTGCCTGTGACTGAATTAAGGTAACAGAAGGTAGTGACCCCACTTTAATGCATCAAGTTCAATTCACCTGTTGAGTTTCTACCTGAAGCCTATCTAGTTCCCATACATATCTAGCCTAGTCACCCCCTTTCTTCAGGAGTTGTAGTGTGGAAATAGACATAAAAATGTATTTGGTGTTCTCTCTGCTCTTTATGAAATAACAAACTGTTCTCCTTATAGGAGATACATTTCCTACTATCAAAAATTCTTTGAGCCCTGTGAATCAATTTGTTGTGCTTGCTCCTTGTATTCACCTAGCCTTAAGAGGAGAAAACTCTCTATTCATTAATACTATCATTGTAAGAATTAAACTTATAATATCTTACTGCAAAATAAATGCCATTTGGACCGACATAGGATCATATTTTAATATATGCGAGCATATTATCTCTATAGAAGAAACACCTAGCTCTTCTAAGCCTCCAATATTCTTTTCAGTTTTAGTGTACAAATACCTAATAACCTTGTATACTTTGATACTATTTATGAATCTCTATGCTTATTTTTGTATGCCTAATTTTTTACTTTATTTTTTATGTCTACATGTCCATTAGCAGCTTTATCCATGGTGCATGGTGTATTGCCTCCTTTGATAAAGATTATTTTAAAAAATAAAATAAAATACATCAACAATTAAAATTAAGCAAAACTGAAACATAAACACAACAAAACATGTATATAGCCTGGTGGGGGCTTTTAAGGTATACAAACAAGGCCTTCAAATGAAACAAAATAAACTTTATTAATAACAATTAAAAAGTGGTAGTTAAAAACATCATAAAGTCAGCCATGGAGTATATATTGCATATATAAGCTCCAATATTTAAGTACTGATTCCACAATGACAGCATCAAAGTGGTATTTGGCACATTGATGTTTCCTTAACATGTTTCGCCATGCATCTTCAGGAGGATGTTACGACAAGTGTGGACCAGTAGAAACAGGGACACGGCCTGGAGCTATGGGGGCATGTCCGGATGCTGGCTCCCCCAGGGGGTGGCAGGAGGAGCAACCACCATGCAAGGAGCATAACAGCAGAAGCATGTACTATGCTGACATGTCATAGGCTACCACTACTCACTTGGACGTGTTATGTTTATAGCTATGCGGTGTGGTATCACGGCCTTCGTCTGCTGAACATTACCTATTTACATCAACTGAAACTTAGTTATGGAAAGGAGAATGACTGAGACATTTATTGTCAGCAATGGTAGTTTTCGGCACGACACTCCTAGCACTGACAATTATGGTGTGCAAAGTAAAAAAATATCTCCTATAATAAAATACCACCCATACCCACCCATTCAGTCAGGCAAAGACATAAATGAGTTAATAAGCATTTTTTAGGACATTTTGTAATGCGTATAAATCTGTGGAAAAAGATTACATGTTATCATTCACACTGTGCTTTTATATGGGTTTAGGTGCAATTAAGTTACCTGTGTTCAGAGAAAATAAAAATCTGTGCATCCAGGGGCAGATTAGAATGTGAATGTGTCTAAACGCATGTAAAAGTTGATACATTTAAATGCAAAAGAAAGTGATTTGAGAAGTATAATGTTTGTTTATACTTCCGAGATCAATTTCTCATGCATACGTACCATACCTGAGCACTTAATGTTCAACCATCCCCTACAAGCAAGCCTTTCATTCACACAGACGTGCACAACCACACAGCATGCAAGTCCATTCAGAAACCTGAGCCTGGGAGTGACAGCTGGTAGATGCAGTGGTCAGTACAGCTCAATGAGGCCTAATGAGGCCTAACAATTTACCTCCACAACTTTCAAACTTAGCCTAACCCTTAAAATATGCCTAACAGTTAAAAATGTAATTTGTCTCAAGATAGACAGGAAAAAACTGAGCACTTACAATATTTATACACTATAAATTATGAAGGTAACACAGTATTCCCTTTACCCAATAAAAGTGACAGATCTGTCATTAAAATAGCAGTCAGATCAGAATTACATGTCTGTTCATTTTATTGGCTGGTGGGAATATTGTGTTACCTTGATCATTTATAATGGAAGTGAGAATAAAGTCTTCTTCATACACAGGATATTTCTTGTCTTTGAAAATTTTTAATTACTATATTAATTAAAAGCTGCTCCATGCACAAAATAATGCACAAAGACATATAAACCCAGTAAGGAGAGGAAGAGGCAATCAGTGCCTTCACCTAAACCTGACAGATCCCTCTCACCTCCCGCTGCTACTTATACCCACTTTAACATAACACACATCAGCAGGTGACCGCTACATATAAGTTAACCAGGCAATGTTTGGTTCGCTGGACATTCACCAAACCCAGAGGGAAATCCACAAACCCCAAACATACCCCCAAACATGCCCCCAAACCCTATTAAAATCTATGGGAGCAGAATGTAGTTTTTTTGTTGACCTTTTTCAAAGCCAATGTGCAAACTTTTGGTAACAAAAGAGCATGGATAGTTGGGCCCTGCCATGATGAACATGCACAAATAAGAAATTTTTTTTTTAATTACCAGTCACAGGTAAGTAGGTGTTTTAAAACTGCTTACAGAGCAGTATTAAAAATACGCAATTCATTTAAATAACATGCTTTAGGGGTGACTTAAACTTGCCCATCAAATTGGAAACAGATACGATGTTGTACTAAAAATGACATTTAGTGGAAAAAAAACTATTGACAGTAAATGACAGATCTTGGCCAGTGTGGGGTCGCCCTCAAATGCCATACCAGACCCACTGGAGATTGCGACAAACCATGTTGATTTTACCATTAATGTTCTGCTGTTGTCTCAGTTCTGCTGTTGGAGGTGGGGTGCCTGAGTGACATCATTGACCAAACAAATTCATGACCATATTTGATCAATGACATCACCCTGGATCCCTGCCAGCTTGTTTACAATGTAAAACTGCCACTAAGGGGTTATTCACTATGGAGCCGAAGGATACAGCCGTAGCTTCGGCTGATCCTTCAGCTCTCTTCGGCCGCTGGAGCCGTTCGGCTATTTACAATAGCCTGTACAGGAGCCAAAGGCAGCCGAGCGGCTCAGCCGAGCCAAAGGCATATGCTTCCACTCAAGTGAGCCAAAGTGACAGCCGAAGCATGGAGAAAGGTCGGCCGAAGCCGACCAATCTCCACGCAAATGACAGCTGGGTGGATCTGTCATTATAACTAGGTGACAGCTCCACCTAGTTATAATGACAGATCAGCATAAGGGTCGGCTCTGCCCAGTTGTTATTCATTGGCCGGGACCTTCTAGAAGACTCTGGCGGGTGTCGGACCAATAGGAAACAGTTAGTTGTCACTGCCAGCTCTACCCAATTATTTTTCTTTTTTTTTCTTGTTTAAAATATCTTTATTTATTTTTTAATTTTCCTATTTATCTACATTTAAAATATAATTGTTCAACTCTTTTTGTTTGTGATTCTTCTCACTTATTCTTTACTCTGTTCGGTACCTCCAAGGTACCGAGCAGAATAGCGGAGTTGAATGTCGCTCGGTGGCATTCAGCTATTTACTCACTGCTGTTCTGCCCCTATGAGAATAGGGGTGAACAGCAGCAAGTGAGCCGGAGCCAGAAGTCCCTCCACTTTGGTTCAGCCGAACATGCAGAGCATGTCCGGCTGACCGAAGGCAGCCAATGTACGACTGATTTCAGCCAATGTACGGCTGAAATCAGTCGTACTGAGCCAGAGTAAATAGCCAAACACCGTTCGGCTCACTTCGCTTTGGCTGGGTTATTCACTGTGTGAATAACCCCCTAAATAAATAAATTACTTCTGGCTGTAACAGCTGAAGGTTTGGGTGGGCAGGCAACATGGCCAAATCTGGCCATTAAGTTTGCCAAACTACAAACAAGCTGGGTTTGGGTTGAACCCATGGTTGACCAGAACACAAAGCTTAGTCTTAGTGATCGGTAGAGAAGCTACACTGGACCAGGTGGCATTCCTTTGCTTTTCTGTAATGGATAGGAACGTGTGGTCCTGTGCATATGTGGCTTATACATCATAGGCCCTAATGGAAAATCTCAATCCCTTCAGACCTGCAAATAGATGGCTTTTCTATTAGGATTTATGTAGAACAGCTGCTGTGAGGTAAGAAAAAGGAAAATAGGTAGCACTGGGAAAGAGCTAGGTGGCTGTTAGGCTTAAGCTGCCCATACACCTTACGACCATCGCAAGACTTTTGTCTTGCGATGGTCGTATGCTTCTTGAAAGCCCGTACGATCTGCCCACCTTGGACGGGCAGATCGTACTTGCGATCATCGAAAGCCCGCCCCGCTGAGGGGCGGGCTTCCGATGACGGCAATGCAGAACGGGCAGTGTGCGCGTGCGCACACCGGCCCGTTCCGCAGCTATCGGGCGAGCAGGCTAGAAACCCGCCGAGAATCATACGATTCTCTGCGGGTTTTCGAGCATGTTGGCTCGACAAAAGACGTGCGACCGTACAGTAGAAACGGTCGCACGTCTTAGTTCACACTGCTCGATTCTCGTATGATCGCGGGATTTCGCCCGATTCTCGTACGAGAATCGAGCAGTGTATGGGCACCTTTAGGTTAGGTAAAAGAACAGTTAACCTATAACCTAACCCCTAAATTAGGCACTCCCGTTCTGCAGCATTTCTCACTTGGTCCTCAACCAATAGCAAGCTCTGTCATCTAAATATGGCGCTGCATGATTTTTACAAGAACATGATTTGGCTTTCAGTTGCATATAAAACAACCAAACTATAAACACATCATTCCTATTTAAGGTGTAAGATGGACATAGAGACATTGTAAAATGATTAGACCATGCAACCTATGAACAGCTATATTTTAAATTAGAGCATGCTGCAGGGGCAGTAAAACTCAATGTTTAAAGGGCAGACATAATACTTATGACTGGCAGGGTTTACTGCTAGCGTTTACAATTGTAAAAATAAGCCTGTTAATCCTTCAACCCAACAGTATTCACTAATAGCAAACAGAATGAGCTGCCACACTCCAATCTCTGGAACAACTATGTACTTTACAGTTACTATATACTGATGTCATCAGTGTGTGGCTACATATTGCAATCGCTGATGAGCTTTTTGTGCACATGTACCCAAAGACACGGGCAGATTGTGGGCTTGTGAGCAGAGGATTCTTCTGATATTTGTAAGTATTCACCAGCAGCTGAGTTAAAGGTTTCAGTTGGTCTAGGCCTTTTTGAAAAGTATTTTTTTTTTGTACAGACATATCTGAAAAACTTCTCAAAAAATAACAGAGAGAGGAATTGGAAGAAACAATGCAAATAAACAACAGAGACTTTGCTGCCGCATAAAAACAGGCTTTACATACCAAATGCTTCACAGATCATGGCTTTACCTACATTATCTGGTCCTGGTATATTCAGCAAAATTTCTGTTAAATTAAACTGGTTCAGTCTGTTGTTTATCTTGCTTAACTGTAACATTTATTGTGAAGATGTACAAGAATGTACAAATAACCTGACATCGGGTATCAAGAAGATACCTTGATGGATTTTGCACAAAGTGCTTAATCGTAAAGATCATAATGCAAATAAAATGATTGTTTAATTTCTGGTGATGGAGCAGTTAACCTTTTAGTGCTGCCCAGGCTTAACTGTCTTGTCCATTTCTCAACACAACCTTTGCAGACAAACACTCAATCATATGAGAATTGAAAGCTGTAAAATTTATGATTAGAACATATTCAGGGCAGCTGCAAAGTAAGAGACACATATTTCTCCTAGACACAGACCAAGGTATCAAGTGGCTTAATAAATTTAGTGCTTTGATAAATCTTAGCTAGGTAGCTGTCTATTTAAAGCTAGCATGAGCCTACAGAAAGCATTTCTCAAACTGTATTCTCAAATGTATACAAGCAGCAAAATAGCTTTTACAAAATTACAATAATAATGATATTCTAAATACTGTTTGGCAAACTCAACTTTTGTTAAGAAAATATATAT